>NC_056742.1:67114315-67181815 GCF_019279795.1 Protopterus annectens
ACAAACACCAATCACAACCAAAGTGTCACATAGCTCACAACACCAGTGTGCCACCCAGCAACAGCCCCTAAGGCAAGACAACGTACCTAACACTTTAGTCATAGGTGACTCTATAGTCAGGCACACTGATGTCCCACTCACCAGGCTGAACAAGGAGAAAATTACAGTGAGCTGCCTGTCGGGTGCCAGGATCCTCCACATAACTCATGCACTCAAGTCACTCCACAACAAGTACAAATATGACTCTGTCATTGTCCATGTTGGAGTGAATGACTTGAGACGTACCTCCCTGGACTACATGAAAAAAGACATGGAACAGCTCTCGGATCATGTGGCACAGGTAGGTATGATACTAGCCCTGAGTAGCATAAACAAACTTTACAACAAAAGGAAAAAACTGTTGCAGAAAAGAGGAAAATCCCAGGATGCAAAAAACTCCCTTACCAGCCTCAGTAAGAAGCTGAGATCCCTCATAAAATCCCCCAAAGCTAGTTACGAAAATAAAATTTCCAAAGATTCCAAAGACTACCACAAGGCATTCTATAACTATGTCAAGAATCTAAATGGCAATGCTCAGATCTGCTCTGAGCTACAACAGAATGGCATTAAATATACTGATCCCAAGGATATTGCCAATATCCTGGCAGATCGATTCAGTGCCAACTTCACCCTACTCTCACCCCCTAAATGGCCCATCCCAATACTGGAAGATTGCCAAATTCTGGTAATAATGGCCACATGGGTAAAAAATGCACTCTCCAAAGCTAAGAATACAGCATCCATGGGACCAGATGACATCCCGGGCTGTGTACTACATGAACTACAAAATGAACTGGCACCTCACCTAAGTGTCATGTTTAATCATACTCTCACCTCAGGCTTCATGCCCACTGAGTGGCGCACAGCTACAGTTATCCCACTTCCACAAGGGGGGATCCACCTTGAATCCTGGGAACTACTGCCCCATCAGTCTGATGAGCCTGATCTGCAAGGCCTTGGAACATATTATCATGGAACTTATAAACAAAGACATTGGCAACCTTAATACACTGGACCCCACCCAGTTTGGGTTCATGAAGGGCCAGTCTTGTCTCCTGAACCTTATTGACTTCTTTGAATCAGTCTCCAGAGCCATGGACAAGGGTAAGGCAGTCCACACAGCCTATCTGGACCTCTCCAAGGCCTTTGACACAACCCTCCACTCTGGAATCATAGATAAACTTACTAAGCTGGTCATTAATCCCTACATTAATCAATGGGTTGCCAGCTGGCTTACTGACAGAACCCACACTGTAAAAGTAGCTGACTCCAAATCCAGCTCCAGACAAGTGACAAGTGGAGTACCTCAGGGTTCAATCCTGGGACCTCTCTTGTTTGGCATCTACTTCTCTGAAGTACAGGCCAACACTAAGGGACTCTGGCTAACAAAGTTTGCAGATGACTGCAAACTGGGAGCCATTATTGAATCCCCAAATGATGTGGATACTCTACAAAAGGGCCTTACAGAAACAGATGTTTGGTGCCAGAGCCATGGGCTCAAGCTCAATGCCAACAAATGTATAGTTATCCCCTTTTGGAAAAAACATGTACCCATCAATTATCACATAGGAGGCAGTACACTAAACACCGAAAGTGTGATAAGAGACTTAGGGACACAGGTGGACAGTGGTCTCACCTTCAATAACCACATCGCCACAACAGTCAGGAAATCCTTCTATGTGGCACACCTCATCACTAAGGGCTTTTCATCCAGAAAAAAGGAGGTCATTGTCCCACTGTACTCATCCCTCATTAGACCCATTATAGAATACAATGCCACATTTGGTATGTACCTCTCAAGACATCTGCAACAACTGGCCGCAGAAATACCTCACTAAAAGAATCACAGGCCTAAAGCAGATGCCCTATGCTGACCGCCTTAAAAAACTCCAGCTATACTCTGTTGCATATCGTCTACTATGAGGTGATCTCTGCTTAACATACAAGGCCATGTCAAACCCAGAGCTGTTGGACATGCTACACTTAAAGAAATCCCAATCCCTCAGAGCCACACACTCCAGGGATCTAAATCTTGTCATCACAATAAATAAAACATGCTGGAGGGATAGGTTCCTGACCCAGGGACTCCCCAGACTCTGGAATAGACTGTCCATATATGTCAAGCAGAGCGCCTCTTTGGCCCTCTTCAAAAGGAACCTTGATGATTGGATGGGAGAAAGGAAATCCACCCCGGGGATCACGTCAGTTGCCCTGCTAGATAGGGGGTCCAGGGAAGTAAATAGTGTGGGAAGAAATAGCCAGGGAATTGTTATGGCTTGACTTGTATAGGCCCTAGGGTCGATAGCCTAGTACCAACCTATGAACCTATGAACATCTGCATATATTTACATTGGACTTGCCTAAAACTGCCAAATTCCTAAACAGGTCCAAAACTGCCACATTCCTAAATAGGTCCAAGTTTATCTTGCTAAAGCAGAGATACCTTAGTTGCCTGTGAACAAAATCATACAAAATCTATAGTTGTTGCCATCCCAGTGGCATTGAGGAATAAACCCCTCACTATTGCCCAGTGGACTAGAGTTTGATTAGTAATCCAGGGACTGTCAGTGCATTCAGGGAGGATAGTGGTAACTATATTGGGTGAGAGAAAAATGGCTTCCAGCTGGCTATGCCTGATGATCTGGTGCCAAGGGAAGAATAGCTCAGGACAACGAAAGCAGGAGACAGTTTAGTGAGGGGCATGTTCTGTGGCTGCTGAAGCCACTAACTGCATATGAAGGAGAAGACATACATAGACTTGGAGGGAGCACTGGCAGTCCCTACATTGATGAATGTCTACATGTTGCCACCAAGGGAGACATTAAGGACCTATTACAAAATGCTATAATTGCTGGGATGCCATCAAGAGCAAAAACATCCTCAGTGTCTGCCTGGATGGTGGTCCCCTGTTTGCGTTCCTGATCTGTTGAATCCAAGAATGATCCTCACCACAAGGAAATAAAATGGATTATATAACACTGGATATTGCAATTGGTCAGAGGGAAGATGGTAGAAAAAAGATAAAAAAAGAAAGGAATAAAAAGAAAAATGTATTTTTTTAAGAAAATGTGTAGCAAAGATCTAAAATGTGAAAAGATGTACAAAACTTGCATTGAGAGGGAATTCGACAGCCTGGCCAAAATAATTGCCTAAGCCCAAAGCTCTGGGCAAGGCCTGCAGAAATCTGGATAAGGATAATACTCACAGGGGGGGAAACACAACTCAGAAGGGAAGATAATTGAACAAAAGTAAGAACACATGGCAGTTTTAAAGCTGCAAATAAAGTGGAACAATTGAGAATTTTCTTTGAAAAAGTAATCACAGTCAGTCGGGATTCGAGTTCCTTGAAACAAACAGCAGAAAAGAAACAAACAGAAGTGCAAAGACTGTAAGGCAAGGTAGAGGATCTTGAAAAATATAAAGCAGCAATTAAAGCTGTACTTGTGAACAGATTAACAGAATACAGGCACTAACAGATATAATAGACAAGGAGGAAAGATATATGTTCTGGAACATCTCTCAAAATGGAGTAACACATGGATAATAGGAATATGAGAGACTGAGCAACAGTGAACTGAAGCAATTTGTATTGCAGCTGTTATATGATAGATTTGTGACACCAGGAAATCAAGAAACACTAATAGAGGGCATCAACAGGGTAGGACTACATCAAACAGCAGTAGAAAGCTGACGGAGGTATGTTTTGGCATGTTTCTATTCCTTGGCTGTAAAAATGAAATAATAAAGCAAGTAGACATAAAATTATCCCATTGGCAGGGTTGTTCATAAAGTTGATCAAGGATTTCTGAAAAAGATTCCATTACTGAAGGAAAGCTATAATGATGGTAATAAATAAACTAAGAATGAATGGAATATATAGAATGTTGAAATACTCTGCAGTTCTGGAAGTACAGCAGGAAGGATACACATTATGGAGGCTATCCAAAAGTTTAAAAATGTATAGGGTTATATGTTCACAGGAAAGTCTGCAGGTCATTACATGCCTAGACAAAAACCCTATTCAAAATTTACCTCTAGATTCAAGAAGGACAAGACAAGATAGACTGTGGATGGGGGGGGGGGCGGGGGATTTGAGGCTGCCCATCCAATTATCTAAGATGACCTTGAAGGTGGCAAGGGTGGTACTCTGCATAGTGGAAGGTTTTCCCAAACTGAGGAATATGTTGGGATATGAATCTATCTTGCCAAAATGTATTATTTATCTGCTGAGATGGTACAGTGGCACTCAACAAGAGGTTACTTTGTTCAATTCTCGGTTGGGGTACCTCCTGCGTGGAGTCTGCATGTCCTCCCAGTATTCGTGTGAGTTTCCACCAGGTGCTCCGGTTTCCTCCCACATTCCAGAGACATGCAGTAGGTGAACTGGACACTGTAAATTGGCCAGAGGTGTGAGTGTGCATGTGAGTGTGTAGTGTGGAAGAAGTACTGTGGTACAGCTCGCCACCTGGTGGTGTAAACCTTGGTTCTAGATGATTGTCTCTGGCGAAGTGACACCCTGACCCCATGTGCAAAAAAAGGGACAAAGGGGTGTGGATGGATAGATGGAAGGTTTATTTCCTTTAGCTATGTATTTCACATATCTTTACTTTTTGTGATGAAATAAATTGGGTTGGTTTGTTCTTTGCACCTAAGGAAAGTCCTACTAGAGTGATAGGGACTTTGGGAACAGTTTCTTGTGGAAATTGTTCAGTATGCATGCATGTAGTCAGGTGTTTTGAGGAGATTAATGGTTTAAAGTATGTCCTGTAGCATATTATACTTGTACTACAAAAGGAGTAATATGCCCTGACTTGCCCCTGCAGTCTTTTTTATATAGGGAAAACAGAAATATCTTTTAAGGTAAGACTGCAGGAACATAGCGACATTAAGAATAAAAACTGAAAACTCTGTAGCTGTTCATTACCACATGGTGCATGGAGGGGGGGTTACAAATTTAAAAGCATGTATACTGGAACAAGTCCATATAGAGGATACTTTTCTGCTGAAGAATAAATTGTTATTTAAATAAACTATTTTTATTCTTAAGTATGATACATTGATACCTAAGGGCTTGAACAGGGAGTGTACTTGGAAAGCCCTTTTGTAATTGAATGTTTTTATTGGATAATTATCTTATTGGAATTAATTGGTGTGCTTATTTAATGGTGTTTTTTTTTGTATGCGTTTGTTAACGCTGAGAAGGCTTTTTAGCCAAGGTGCTAGAGTATGGAATAGTATACTGCCTCTTTGCTGACAATAAATATTATTATTTTGGTGTAGTTCATTTGTTTTGTCACTGGCCTTGTCGTATTTACATTTTATAGTTGGTTTGTGGTTTTTGGTTTAAGAAAAATGAAGAAATCCGGAGGAGAAGTAGAATATCTCAAGAGGTTTGGTATACAAAGAAAAGGACAATGGGGAAAGACAGAAAAGAATGGATGACTTAATACAGAAATAGAGAACAGCAGACACCCAATTGTGGAGTTACTTGGTTCTTGGAGACTAGAAAAAAAGCATAACAAGAGGGCAAGAGGGGACTGGAAGAGGATGGAAAGGTGGCAAAATGAAAGAGGAAATAAAAGAGGTTAGGGAGGTGAAAGACAAAAACAATTCGATGAAGCATTAAGAGAAAGAGAGGAAAATATCAAAGAAGAGAGACTGCAAAACACCTGCGGAAGGGTGGAAGGAATTTTAGGGGAGTTGCAGGACACTAGCAGAAGACAATTCAGGCAATGAAGTGTATACTTAAATTGCAAACAACAGGAAATCAAAGTCTGAAAACTCTGCATAGATGGTATCTAACCCCCATGAGACTGGTAAAGAAAGGCAGAAAGCAGGAGAGTAGATGATGGAGGATTCAGAAGGAAGAGACAGGGAGGCTTTGCATGTTATGGGACTGTGAGGGAGCTTAAAAAGTCTGGAACTAGTCTTAGACATTTTGGGGAGATATTTTTTAAAATGAAGCAAAGCATACTTAGGATGTTTTACTACAGAGTACAAAGAAAGTGGATAGCATCTGGAAAGAAAGAGACATGAACATTATCAAGCTGCTGAGGACTGAAGTTAAACCCATCGTCACACAAAACTGGAAGGGGACAAGAACAGTACAGGAGCATAAACTAACAAGAGGATACTGGACATGGGGAAAAGATGGCAGAAAACGACTTGAATGAAGAAAGGAGTGGGAAAATTAAAAAGCAAAGCAAGGAGGCATTAGAATACTACAAGAGTGAAAATCACACCAGGAGGAAGGAGAGGGTAAATCCAAAGTGAAACCAAGGGAGGGAAATTAAGAAGCCGACGGATGACAAGGTACACTATGCATGAGGACTGCACATGAGTGTATATACTGTATAGAGTTAATAAGGTTTATAAAAAAAGATGATATGAACAAGTCAACCTCTTGAGAATAAAAATGAAAAATTAATTTGTTTTTCAATAAAGATGTAGAAAAATGTGAAACGTGACAAGCTATACAGTATGCTTTGTAGTACATTTTCTAAAACTGAACCTTTTATATCCACACTCACCTGAGTATATATACACATGTAAACATACATAAATAGAGTTTAAAGTGGTTTAGGTGTTTTTTGTTTTTCTTTTAATATGTTACCTTATTTGGGGTTGGAAATGTTTAGTAGTTTGGCTGAGTAATATTACATGTGAACACGCACAGGTGCAGCATACCATGACGCATGCACGCAGCAGCAGCCAGCAGGTGCACTGAGCAATAATGGACAATTATGAGAGGCATCGGGAGTGACATTTTGAAAAGCTGGTAATTGTTCTGATGAAGTCAACTTGGATTGATGAAAGCGCTTAACAATTTGTGTTAAATAAAACTGTGTGGAGTCCGGAAACCTTGGTGGTTCGTTTTTTGATTTATTAATTAGCTGAGTAACTTTGATTTGGTAGAAATTAGTCGGATTTAAATGTCTGTCTCAGCATGCAGTAAATGATCATGACTTCTTTACCTAATGCAGAAAGGGGGGGCATCTAGAAAGAATGGACTAGGTAAGTATTTTAGTGTTCCCTCATTCGAGGATACCCATTTGGTGTTTATGAAAGTGTCACCACTCTTTCTTGTTAAAATTACTTCAGTAGTTGATTTAGATAGTCTCTGCTTCTTTCTGCTGTTTTTTGTAGACTAATAACACATGTGGCATTTATCATAAAAGAAAAGAAAGGCTGGAGTCAAGTGAACTCATGAATATAAATTTTGTGTTTGATTTCAGCAAATTTTAAATGGCTTTGAAAGTGACAGGTAGGATATAATGCATTTATTTTCAGTTTGTAGGTGTGATAGTAGGATCAGCTATCTGCTTACCAGTTTTTTTTTTCTTATGCTGTCTGTTCAAAATGTTTTACTTTATACTTCTGTGTGCAAGAATATAGTTGTTTGTAGATCTAATTTTAAAACCACATTGACTAACTTATTTGAACAAAGAATTTCATTATTCCATCTGAATAGCTTGTTGTTGGCTGTTTACTGATATGTTTTAGGTAATTGCAAAATAATGTTTAACTATAAGTTATCACATGTGTTTTAAAGAAAGACTGCCTTCCTATAGTTATCATAAGTTAATATTGCAACATGTTGAGTTTAAGAGTACATAGTAACTGTGTTTGGCAAGTACCAGACTGCTTTCACAGATGGCATTATGTTGCAATACATGTAGATAAGGAAAAGTGGCATTGGAAAACCTTATTAGTTCCTTGTGGTAAACACTTATTTGTGTGAGAATACAAAGCAGTTTTACCATGATGTAACCACTGTTAGTAAAATAGCAATAAAAAGCAGTGGACAGAAGATGAGCAGTGCAAGTTCTGGGAAAGCCAGTTTTCAAACACTGTCCATTAGCTGCCCATTGTAAAGCTTATTTGGGTGTGACTTTTGCTGGTTCTAGCCAAAGAGAACAGTATTCATTCCCATATTATTTATTTATTATTTATTTACATTTGCTGACCGGGAAATCCATATGCATTTAATGCCTTGCATTTCATAATTATATATATATATATATATATATATATATATATATATATATATATATATACATGTGTGTGTGTGTGTGTGTGTGTCCTACACATGGTCAAAATGCCACAAAGTCGAAACCCATATGGCCGAGACCATATGTTTGACTTTTGAAATCCCGACCGTGTGTAACGGACATCACCATGCAGTGCGGAATGAAAATATTTCATTTTCCGCATTGTAGTGCGATCTCGGAGTTGGTATATGAAAGTTACAGGGGGTGTGGGTGCAGGGTGGCATAGCTCCCCTGCTAACACTTAGAAAATGAGTTAGTGTTGTGTATTTGTTTTAATTTTACATGTTCGAAATTGCGGAAGTCGAACATATGGTCTTGGCCATATGGGTTTCAGTTTTCTGCAATTTCGATCATGTATAGCAGACCCATATATAAATATATATATATATATATATATATATATATATATATATAAATATATATATATATATATATATACATATATATATATAAATATATATATATATATATATATAAATATATATATAAATATATATATATATATATATATATATATATATATATATATATATATGCTGTATGTATGTATATATGATTTGGAAGACCATACCTGACATATTATAAGTAGCAGTGGCATAATTTTGTCAACTAGACTTGCATAGCCTGCAAAACATTTTTGTTACAAAAAGGTGTATGCACCTTTGCAACCCAAGGTGAATATACAGAAACATAAACTGCAGAGAAGTTGTTTTATTGTGCAGATAGTGTAAGTCAAAAGCAGGTAAAACAAGCAATGATGAGTATGTTAAAAATGTCAGTAGGGCAACTTATTTTGTTTTAGCAAGGATAAAATTATATTCAGGTGCAGATAAAGGACAGACCACATACTTTGGAAATGACCTGGAAAGTAATGTAGGTACATACAGATAAGATGTAGCCTGTACTCTGAAAGCTTTAGCTGGAGCACCAAACGAAATGACTGTATTGAATGAAACAGTCTGAAGTATAAATGGAGCAAATGGAAAGAGAGGTGAAAACAGCAGAACAGAAAATAAAGTATCAATGTGAAGTGGACATAGAGAGAGAGTAGTGCCATCTTGAGAAATATAAAGTATAAAAATTCTTCTAGATGTAGGATCATATGAGGTTACTAGGCTAATGGTCCTAGGGCCCTTGCAAGCCTAGCCACATTTTATACTTATTTCCTTGATCAGTACCTATCACCCCATGTCCAAGAGGGACAGAAGTGGAACACCTGGGGTGAATTTATGGTTACCCATCCAATTGCCCAGATTACATGTGAAGAAGGCCAATGAGGTGCTCTGTTTGACATGAAGTAGGAGTCTGTTTCAAAGGTGTGGTAAACTCTGGGAGACATATCTGTCCCTCCAGCAGGTTCTATTAATGTCACATACCAGGTTAAGGTCTTTAGAGCGAGTAAACCGTGTACCATTTGACTTATGGAAATGCAGCATTTCCAATAAAGCTGGATCAAAGATTGCCTTATATACAAGGCAGAGATCACCCCTGAGTTGTCTGTATTAAACAGAATAAAGTGGCAGTGTTTTCAGATGATCCTCATAGGACAGATGCTGAAGAATTTGAATTTTCCTTGTGAAGAGCCTATGTGGTCTCTCCAATTGCTGCAGGTGCTTGGAAAGGTACATACCAAAAGGGGCATTGTACTCAATTATTGTCCTGATGAGGGAAGAGTACAGAGAGGTTATAACTTCTAATTTTTCTGGAGGCAATGCCAATACTTATGAGATGAGCAATATAGAATGCCATTCTTACCACTGTGGAGACATGGTGATCAAAGGTAAGGTTACTAACAACCTGTGTGCCCAGGTCTCTCACCACTGAGTGCATACTTAGGGTGTTGTTATTGATGTGGTAGCTAGCAGGAGCATCTCTCTTACCGAAAGGGATGATAATACATTTTTTACATTGAGTTTAAGGCCATGACTTTGGCAGCAATCATTTGATTGTGTAAGACCCTCTTGTAGGATGTTGACATCATGTGGAGATTCTATGACTGCTCCCAGTTTTCAGTCATCAGCAAATGCTGTCAGCCACAGACCTTTAGCTTTAGCTTGTACTTCAGAAAAATAGATTACAAACAGTAGAGGTCCCAGGACTGATCCCTGTGGAACACCACTAGTTACAGGTCTGCTGATGTAGGTGGATTCCCCTATTTTGACTATATGGGTTCTATCAGTGAGCCAGTTAGTGACCCATCTAATGATATATGGGTTGCTACCTAGCTGGGTAATTTTGTCAATTATGCCTGAGTGGGGGATAGTGTCAAAAGCCTTGGCTAAGTCTAGGTAGGCTATATGCACAGAATTCCCCCCATTGAGGGCCTTGGTGACTGTCTTGAATAAGTCTACCAGGTTTAGCAGGCATGATCTCCATTTGACAAATCCAAATTGAGTAGGGTCAAGTGTCTGGAGGTTACCAATATCTTTGTTGATAAGGTCCATGATGATTCTCTCAATGCTTTGCAAATAAGGTTAGTCAGGCTAATAGGTCTGTAGTTCCCCGGGTCAATAGAAGTACCACCTTTGTGCAAGGAGATGAAGCCAGTGCTTAGACTATGATTAAAAAGAGTACCCAATGGGGTTGCTAATTCTTGTTGACCCCATGTAGGATGCATGTCCTCAGGAGCTCATGTACATGAGTAGCACTGGTAAAAACCCAGTCCTGGATGCCAATGTTAGAAGGAAATAATTTCCAGAGAATAAAGAGGGGCATTACTTTGATAGTTTTACTTGAACATTTGAATAGGTATGTAATCATCACCAAGTAGACCAGGAGCAACAGGGGACATTTTGAGTTCCTTCGCTCATGAGTAAGGCAATGAATGTGGTTTCTAAGTTACGTAATAATGACTGCCCAGATTATTTAAAAGTTAGGAATTGTCTGAGTAAATGTTTTACATTCAAAAAACAAACCAAAGGGTTCCCAACCAGCAGGTGTAAAACTCCAAAGGTTTATTAGAAAATGTAAAAGTAAAGCGCTTTTCGTCTCCCTTAGTAGGAAGACTTTTTCAGACAAAGGAAAAAATCATCAAACACAATTTAAAACCCAAAAAAGGGGGGGGGGTTATAAAATTACAAACAGCTGCCTTAATTGAACCCACTGACATACCTTCACATTTAAAGTTGTATTACATTAAAAGCATAAATAAATGTCCACTTAGTGTAGACAGGGTGTCAAACATAAAAAAGTTTTCAAAAAAGAAACATGAACTTGATAAAAGTAACCAAGAATGTCTTAGTGAAGCTTCATGAACCTAATCAAGTGTAAATACTGTTTGTTTCCCTTAAAATACATTTTAGCAAACAACTTTTCATAGGGTAAAACAAAACTCATACAGAATCTTGTGATTAAAAAGAAAATAAAATGAAGTAATGCTTGCAGCCAAATATAATATCCATTCCTTAACAGAAAAGGTAGTAATGAGTACACATCTCTAATGCATAATGAAGAATCAATAATAAATGAATAAATAAACAGTGAAACTCAACTAGGAGTCTACAATAAGTGGAATTTCAAAGGCGTTTCTAATAAAAAAAATGTTATTTCTAATATTAAATAACCGACTATGTTTATTTCTGTGTTAAAAAACTAACAGTATATGAAAAATAATTTTTTTTTTTTTTTTTTTTTGGTTTGCTGGTTCAGAACCTTTTGGTTTGTTTTTTGACAGTTTGTTTTTCTTCAGTTTTGGAATTGTTAAATGTTTTACATTAACATCTGAAGCTTATAGAAAAAAATATAAAACACATATGGTAAAGGAAAAAACTGTGTCAGTGATTTAATTGCAGAACTAATCACTTACAGTAATGGGTGGGTGATTAGTTGTCAAATTATTATGTTTGAAATGTTGGGAAATCTTTTGATAAAAAAACAATCACTCATAACGTAACAAAAGGATATGAGTCTGGATGACAGATTTTTTGCCAATCAGCACTTCCTGCACACTGCACATTTGGCCACTGATTCCCTATTTCCATGTATGTGGTCTCCTTCACATGCAGTTTAAAAGCTACCATCAGCAGCTTTGAGCCGACACAGTGCATGTCTTTTGCTATACCATCCACTGCTTTAGGAACCCTGACAATATGCAAGAGAGGTTTGTCTAGTACTGTACATGGTTCTCATAACTGTAAAATCCATAGGCAAGGAGGAAAACTTCTTATCCCAGTATAGGTCACAGCCTTGGATTTGATGTTATTGATGTAATTAAGTAGGGGCAGAGAAAAAAAAACAAGCAACAGAAATGGCAGCACTGTAGTGATGTGCTTTCTTGAGACAACAGCTGTTCCAGACTACCACAAGGGTCTCTACCCTATCCTTTTGGAGACATCACTATAATTAAACCTGTATCATTTTGAAAAGGAGCAATGCCTGATCAGGTAGTCAATCCATTTAGATCCATAGGAGGGGCATCTTTGCAGGTACCACTGACCAGAGTTTACTTTTACTAAGAACGGGCAACCAGATAAACAAAAGGTGTGAGGGTTTGATGACATCCCTTCAAATATTTTAATATAGAACAAAAACAAGTTGACAGCTGGAACCGGCATGTACACGCTAAATAATAACATAAAAAATTGACTAGGTAGCTCAGAAATCACAAGGAATGCCTTTAATGTACGAAGTTAAAACCACGGTAAAACTTTGTACATTAAAGGTATTTTTTGCAAGTTCTGAGCTACCTGGTCATTTTTTTTTTCATATATTTTAATAGGAACTCTATCTATCCATCCCTCTATCCATACATACATCCTTTTTCCCATTTTTAAACTTCAGGTTGAGGTGTCACTTCAACAGTGACAGTCATCTCTAGCCAATGTTCACACTGCCAGGTGACAATGATTTTTTGATAATACTGTACTTTGTGTATGTACAATTAATACATCTAGACATGGAGGCAAACGTGAGAAAGGCAGCAGTGGAGATGTCCACCCAGTGACCACACCTTTACTAGTGGATGATCTCACTAGTAGTAACAAACCTGTATCTGAGCTATGGCTGCCAATAGTACTGAAAGTGAGGAAAATCGTAGAGAAACACCATGTATTTAAACTTATTAGAAATACTAACCATCCAACCCAGTACCATAGTCAAGGATGACTTTAACTCCCCCACTATTAACTGGGAATCCTATACGACACCAAGCGCACATGCACAGAGATTCCTGGATTTTGTAATCACAAACTCCCTGGACCAAATAGTCAATAGACCAACCTGGGGTGCAAACATACTGGATCTGGTCCTCCCTAATATAGAGGCTGCTGCACACCCCCTACTGTAATGCCTTTCCTGATAAGGTCAGACCACAAAATGGTCTCCGCTGAAGAAAAACTAAAATCTGGACCCCCAGCTAAACCTGGAATATTCAGGAACTATTCTAAGGCTAACCTCCTGCTATTAAGTGAGAGCCTGGCAAAATGTCAAGCCCCCATAAACCCTGAGAACACTGCTGCCTATGCAGAACTGTTCACAGAAACCCTGTACGAGCATGTTAATAGTTGCATAGAGGCAGCTGTACCCACCAGGAAGAAGTGCAGAACTAATTCAAAACACAAGCCACCCTGGTGGGATCACAAAATCAATAGGATGAATAACAGGAGGAAGAAAATTGTGGCAAAATTAGGAGGTGCAGCACCCAGCAGGATAAAAGCAATCTTATCAAACTAAACAAACAACTCAGAGGACAAATAAAGTCTAGCAAAGCCAAATTTGAGATAAGTTGAGCTTTCCAGACTAAGGACAACCACAAATAATTATTTAGTTATGTCCACAACCTCAAAGGCAATACATAATTATGTGCAGAGCTCATTGGAAATTGAGACACCTTTACTGAAACAGAAGATATGGCAAACTTCCTGGCTGATAAATTCACTCCAACTTAACTCTTTCTCCCCTCAACCTTCTCTCAGGAAATATCATCAAATATAACTCCCCCTTCTATCACTAGGGAACAGGTCCTTAATGCTCTCTCTAAGGCCAAGAACACCGCATCAATGGGCCCAGACAATATTGCAGGATGCCTTCTAAGTAGCAAAAAATGACCTATCAGGGCCTCTGGAATTAGAATGGAGAAAGGCAACAGTCATCCCACTGCACAAAAGTGGGTCATCTACAGACCCTGGAAACTAAAGACCCATAAGTCTCACTAGTCTTATATGTAAAGCCATGGAATGAATTATCATGGAGATGATCAGTTGAGATATAGTAAACCTCCAGACACTGAACCCATGTCTACTCAACCTGGTGGACTTCTCTGAGATGGTCACCAAAGCAATGGATGAGGGCAAAATCATTCACACTGCCTACCTTGACCTGGCCAAGGCATTTGACACAATACCCCACTCTCAGGCATTGTTGCCAAGCTCAAGAGGTTAAGCACAAACCCGTATGCCACCCGGTGGAAAGCCAACTGGCTCACAGACAGGACCCAGGATGTTCGAATTGGGGAGTCCTCCTCCACAAAGAGGCCAGTCACAAGTGGAGTCCTTCAGGGATCAGTCCTTGCACCGCTCCTTTTTGGCATTTACTTCTCAAAAGTCAAGGCCAGTGTCAGTGATCTCTGGCTGACTACAACAGCAGACCGGCTGGCTAAACTTGCAGATGATTGCAAATTAGGAGCTGTCATTGAATCCCCCATTGACACAAATGTTCTCCAGGAGGGACTGATAAACAAGTGGTCTTAGAGTCATGGACTAAAACTAAATGCCAAGAAGTGCATAATTGATTCCTTTGGGAAGTCATCCATTCCTAGTAACTATCATATTGGCAACACACCCCTTAGTATTCAGGGACTGAGGGAGACACATAGATCGTAATCTACCCTTTGACCATCACATGTCTACAGTGGTGATGAAATAATTCTATGTTGCGCAACTTATAAATAAAAGTATGGCATCTAAGTCAAACAAAGTCATTGTTCCAATGTATTTGGCATTCATCAGACCTATTGTTGAGTAAAGTGATCCCTTTAAAAGACAACCAAACACAGCTTCAGGGATAAAGCCAATAGATATCCAAGGACCAAATGATGGAAAATGCTAGGATGTAGAACCTTCTTTATATGTATGTTTGTACAAAGCATTGTTGATGTTAGTTTTTTGCACATCATACATATGTTCATATATCCTGCGCTTGAGAGTGCGCTCTGTTTTGCCCACATAATATGCTGGACATTGTGTGCAAATAGCCAGATATACCACCCTTTGACTGTTACAGTTATAATATTCTCTTGCTTTGATAACTCTATTCAAAGCTATAATAGTAACTTGTTCGTCCTGTATGATGTAAGAGCATTGTGAGCAAGTACCACATTTATACGTACCCTTACGTGTACGTGCTGTTTTATTCTGGATGGGGGCGTATTCCAACAAACTTTTGATGTTTTTACCCCTACTAAAAACAGTCCTCATTTCTTTGCCTTGCAAATTAGGCAGATCAGTGAATGCCATAAATGCTTCCCACTCCTGTAATATGATGTCCCTAATGTCACTTGAGTTGGTACTATATTGTATGATAAAGGCATGATGAAAATCTATATTGTTTTCATGCATATCCTGTCTCAGTGGGGTGGTTCCTGTCCCTAACACTGGGGTATATTTATCCTTCCTACCAATAATAACTTGTTCTTGAATTTGGTTAATGAACCATACAGGATATCCCCTGTCCTGGAACATGGACCTCAATTTGTTGCATTCCATGAGGAAGTCTTCATCCTCTGATGTCATGCGTGAAATTCTGACATACTGTCCCTTGACAATGCTTCTTTTCTGGTATAACGGATGTGAACTATTAAAGTGAATGTAGCTATTAGAATAGGTGGGTTTTCTATATACATTAGATTTAAAACCCCCTTGTAATTTCATACTAAGCAGGACATCCAAATACTCGACCCTATCATCATGTATTTGGTGCGTGAAAGTGAGAAAGTCTGTTGTGGAAGCTAAATAATCCATAAATTCCTGAATGTCACTATAGGACCCTGTCCAGAAAATACAGATATCATCCAGAAACCTATAGTAAGCTACCCAATGTTGTTTGAAAATACTGTTAAATACAAATTTACTTTCCCAAATGGAGAGAATAATATCTGCGTATGTCGGGGCACAATTTGCCCTCATAGCCACGCCTGAAATTTGCTTATAATATTCTCCCCCAAAATGGACAAAGTTATGATGTAATACAAGTTTCATTAAATTCATAATCAGAAAATTGTCCCGAAGTTCTGCTTTCGGACAAGATGTAATAGCTTCATCCAACCATTGTAGACCTGTTTCATGTGGAATCACAGAGAACAGGTCCACAACATCAATGGTTAGAAATTTGAGATTCGGTACCATCAGGTCTGGAGTTATCCGCTTTAAAAATTCCCAGGAATCTTTAAGAAGATGGGAAGACCTAGGCCATAGTTTCTTAAATTTATAGTCCAGGAATTTTGAGATGGTAGAAATCTTGGAACCCTTGGCCACTACTATGGGTCGCAGGGGGGGGTCTAGTAGGTTTTTATGGACCTTAGGAACCCCAAACATGGAAGGTATTTTAGGTTCTGTGTTGTGTAAAAAAGTATAGATACCCTGGTCAATCACTCCTGTGTCTAACAAATGTTTAATAGCTAGATCTATTTTTTTGTAAGCTATATTGATCTCATTTAAGGATACCGTGGTGTATCTACAAGTGTTGTTAAGTATATTGAACATTTTACCTTCATATAGGACCTGGTCCATAACTACCATCCCCCCTCCCTTGTCTGGTTCCATGATTCTAATGGTAGGATCCTGTCTCAAGGATTCCAAAAGCTGTCTCTCAGGGGGTGTTAAATTGGTCACATATTTTTTCTGTGTGCCGTGATTCCTAATCCTTTGTTCAATTCTCATTTCCAAATTCTTGAGTTGCGGGTGAAGTGGTGGATTGAAAGTACTGGTTCTATGCGGGATGTCATCCCTAGTATATTCTGTATGACCCAAAAGGTTCTCTAAGTTGAGCTTCCTGATAAAGAGCTTTAAATCTATTATCACTTGAGTAATATCACTATGCCTACTAGGGACATATTTCAGTCCTTTAGTAAATAGTTGAAAAAAAGTATCTGTAATCTCCAAGTGACTATAGTTGTAAATAGAAAGGATAGAGAAATAGAGAGGATGAAGACTTCCTCATGGAATGCAACAAATTGAGGTCCATGTTCCAGGACAGGGGATATCCTGTATGGTTCATTAACCAAATTCAAGAACAAGTTATTATTGGTAGGAAGGATAAATATACCCCAGTGTTAGGGACAGGAACCACCCCACTGAGACAGGATATGCATGAAAACAATATAGATTTTCATCATGCCTTTATCACACAATATAGTACCAACTCAAGTGACATTAGGGACATCATATTACAGGAGTGGGAAGCATTTATGGCATTCACTGATCTGCCTAATTTGCAAGGCAAAGAAATGAGGACTGTTTTTAGTAGGGGTAAAAACATCAAAAGTTTGTTGGAATACGCCCCCATCCAGAATAAAACAGCACGTACACGTAAGGGTACATATAAATGTGGTACTTGCTCACAATGCTCTTACATCATACAGGACGAACAAGTTACTATTATAGCTTTGAATAGAGTTATCAAAGCAAGAGAATATTATAACTGTAACAGTCAAAGGGTGGTATATCTGGCTATTTGCACACAATGTCCAGCATATTATGTGGGCAAAACAGAGCGCACTCTCAAGCGCAGGATATATGAACATATGTATGATGTGCAAAAAACTAACATCAACAATGCTTTGTACAAACATACATATAAAGAAGGTTCTACATCCTAGCGTTTTCCATCATTTGGTCCTTGGATATCTATTGGCTTTATCCCTGAAGCTGTGTTTGGTTGTCTTTTACGTTATTTTCAGCTTCCCTCTTCATTTTGTTTGTTTAAAGTGATCCCTTTAGTATGTACCTAACCAGGCATATCCAACAACTGGAACGTCCACAGAGGTTCCTCACTAAAAGAATACAGGGTGTAAGTAAAATGTCTTATGCAGACTGCTTCAAGGCCCCATTCCTGTATTTTGTCTTCTACAGGCTTTTGAGGAGAGATCTATGCCTGGCATACAGGGCATTGTCAGACCCCACTCTGATGGACCTCCTGCATAACCACAAAACAAACTGTACCAGACTTACCCATTCTAAAGACCTAAACCTAGCCTGTGATATAAATATGACCTGCTGGAGAGATAGCTATATATCCCAGACACTACCCCATCTATGGAACAGGCTCCCCATCCACATGAAGCAGAGTTTCTCACTAACCCAATTCAAGTGCAACTTGGACAATTGGATAGGAAACCAGAAATTCATCCCTGGTTTGGCACCTATGTCTCTAATGGATACAGGTTACCTGTAAATAGTTAATCTCCCAGGCCCATGCTTACACTTATCAAGGGTATCAGAATTTGACAGAGATTTGTAATGCATAACTAGGCTTAAAAAGGCCCTTGTGGTCATCAGCCTAGTAAACACATATGGACCTGTGAACCTATAAGAGTTTACAAAACTTGATCATACTGCTGTAATATCCCAGTCAAACTGCAATAAAATGGCTGCATTGCCAAAACAAAGTGATGTTAACAAAGAATCAGTCACACATAGATTATCATACTAATTCTCTAAACAGTTACTTCTATTTTTTTCTTTCACATTCTTGCACACAGCAAATGTTAGTAGCTTCCATTAGTTAACATGGCAAAGCTTGTAATGCTTACTTCAAAATTGGGAATTTAAAATACCTTACAGTGAACCTAAAACAGACTGATAGCATTTCCTCATCTCATATTATAATTTTTTTTCTTGTTACCAGACATTAGAAAGATCAGCTTTTCCTAATCCATCATTCTGTTATCCAGTTATCATACTTCTGTAGCCTTGCAAATTGTCTGATACCACTCTGAACTTGATTTCTAAGCAAACTAGGCTGTTGCTTAATTAGATCATTTGTAGCCTGGACTCCAAATTCCAATTCATTAGTGGCCTACAACATGAATAACTAATACCTAACTTTGTTTACATTCAATGAGGGTTTGAGGGGACAAACAAGGAGTTATTTTATCATTTCCTATCCATTCATCCTGGTTACACTTAAAGATGGTTAGGTAGTTTCTTTTGTTTTACATCTTAGAGAAGTCTATTTGATAAAAGAGGGATTCTTTGAGAGATAGGGAGAGAGAGAGAGAGAGTGACAGAAGAGAGAAGAGAGAGCTCTCTCACCTGCAGGTCCTATTTATGATGCGGTACCAAGTTTAATACCTTTGAGCAGGTGTTTAGGCTATTGGTTTTGTGGATGTGTGGGAGGTCATTTGGGAGGTAACTTAGGAACAGATGCTTTGAGGCTATATAGGTGAAGCAATGGTCCCTCCTGCAAGACTCTGTAGGACACTGACGAGAGAAAATCTTCTAAGGCAGTTCTATAGCACAAGATATGCCCTTGGTTATCTTAGTGAGGAAAAGCTGCCCTCCTTCAAGCTCAGTTATATGTTTAGACAAGTTCAAAATGAAAGTAGAATTATATTCTTCCACATTAAAGTACTATAGTCCATATCCCATTATTTATTTGTTTAAGCGTAAAGAAATTCAGATTCCTCCATTTTCAAATATATTTTCTTTCTGTCAGAAAGGCCACTTTCTCACAATTACACAGTTATGAAAACCTTAGAATTCTTTACATTACTGACTACCCAGATTTATGTATTTATTTATTTATTTATTTGCAGTTTGTTTACTGGGAAAGTCCACTGGGCCATTCAGACCCTGTTTTCAGTGGAGGCCCAGGGATAAAAGCTCCTCAGTACAAGAAATAAAAGTTGAATTTATACCTTGGTAATATTAAATTGGAAGTATATAGAAAGAGTGATTAACACTTAGTTGACAAGTATTCGCTTACATGCAAAAGCACATTAGCAATCCAGATATATATTCCCAAAACCAATGATGTTCAGTATCATTGGAGTTGCACAATATATAATACTGAAAACAAAAAAAGTACTTTTTTGTGAAATGTACCACAAAACAGACACAAATATTCTTTAAAATTACAAAACCACACAATAAAGTCCTGAAAAAAATAAAACCTCTGAGGTGTACCTCTGAAGTGTCCCTGGTTTTACAGAACTTCACTGAATTTGCCTCATAATTTTGTACTGTCCTCAATAAAATGTTTGATGTTCTGCTACATCATTGAAGCTTACAGTTGTTCAGTTATGCCAGACATTGGAGTTTTATAGTTTTAATTGTTAAGAAAATGAATGCTGATGTAAAAGCTGCTGTTCAATTAACTTTCAAAGTGAATTAGAGTAATATTTAAAGAGTTGCCCTGGTTTTAAGCCTTTGTTCCCCCATTATTTTTTACTTTGTCCAGAATTATTAAGCAGAGAAGTTGTGAGTTATGTTCTGAGGCCATTTGCTAAGCAGAGTAATGCCCTCCGGAGTGGGTGTTATAGGAAATAACAGACCATTCAGGATTGGGGAGCCCATCTGCCTATTGCACCAGACCACAAAAAGCCCCTGAAAGTCTGCTTTGTCAATGGGGGTATACCTCTTAAATTCTATGTGCAAGAAATCTGGACAAATCCAAAAATAATGGGGGTATACCTCTCTTGGGTATTGTTGTGCTGTTGTTGTATACAAAACCAGACAGATGCATGAGGCAGCATTATAGTCATATCTGTATGATGTGTGCAGGATACAGTACAATGGATGTGTGCTATGTGATAATGTATGCTATTGCATGTAATTGTGTACAACATTATTTGTGGATGTGCTGCATATTGCTACAGGAAGTGGTGAGGGATATGCAAAACTAATATGTATAGTTTAAATAATATCTCCAATACAATGTTTTGAGCAAGGTAATGTTTGGCTGCCTCTCTTCTAGTGTAAGTTATTAACCAGTGTGTGCAAAGCTACATTTGCATTTGTACAATATTATTGTGGGACATGGTTTCTGACATGCTATTTTCTTTACTTTTGGACAAGTCTTCACTTCCATATCAACACTTCCACTGGATGGTCTCTTAAAATAAGTAGACTTTATCTCCATTATGCAGATGATGCTTTTCCTTTCCACAGGAAGTAATTATCAGTTTCAGAACTCATACACATAATTTGGAGGCTATCCAATCCTAGATGCTTGCTAACCAAAGTTCAACATGTGTAAAATAGTGGCTTTGGTAATTAATACCATCTTAAGGAAGCCAAACTGTTTACCTTTGAACTCTTGCTTTATCTGTTACCACCAAATCTAAGTTGGTAGTAAGGTAGTCTTGGTGTTACCACCGATGACAGACTGACAATAACTGACTAGTTGTCAGCTGTTGTTCCTGTTAATGAAGTGAAGCACACAAGCAACATGAAACCCCTTCTTCAACCAGTCGACACCTCTGTGGAAACACATTTTGGGTTCCTTATGCTTGAGTTACTTTAGCTGACCTGGGCTTCCTAACTTAAAACTAGATCATCTGTAGCTTGTGCAACTTTTTACAGTCCAGCTGCCTAATGATGTTTCTTATTACTGCCATATGGCATTGGTCTTGCAGAGTTTTCACTGGTCACTGTTGTTTGGTGCAAATTGACTTTAAAAATCTTGGAGTTAGTACATTTAGCTTTACATAACCTGGCTTTTACTCATGTGATAGAAATCATTACAAATCAGACAAGTCCCTACTCTCTACCAGTCTAGGGTGGTTGCACTGCCTAGATACTTCAGACCATTAATGCTTCTAATTTAATTCACCATGTCTTCTACCCTAGAGGACACAGGACTTCCCCATACTGGTCAGATTTAAGAGGTTCCTTTAAAACAAATGCTTTCATAGATCCTATGATCTCCACTGAAATGAATTTATTCCAGCGTTTTACTAATCCATGTTTTATTTTAATATGATTAGATTTTTAAGCATAATAATAAATACAAATTTGAATTTGAATTTTTGATAATGACACCACATAAAAGCATCAATGTGACCCATACCTCTCAACCTCTATGTGCAAGAAATTTGGACAAAGCCAAAAATAATGGGGGCATACCTCTCAACCTCTAAGTGCAAGAAATCTGGGCAAAGATAAAATATTATGGGGGACATACTTCTCAACCTCTATGTGTGAGAAATCTGGACAAAGTGAAAAATAATGGGGGCATACCTCTCAACCTTTTCGTACAAGAAATCTGGGCAAAGATAAAAATAATGGGGGACATACCTCTCAACCTCTATGTGCAAGAAATCTGGGCAAAGATGAAAATAACGGGGGGCATACCTTTCAACCTCTATGTGCAAGAAATCTTGTCAAAGATAAAAATCATGATGGGCATACCTCTCAACCTCCATGTGCAAGAAATCTGGACAAAGCCAAATGTAATAGGGGCATACCTCTCAACCTTTTTGTGCAAGAAATCTGGGCAAAGATAAAAATAATGGGGGCATACCTCTCAACCTCTAAGTGTAAGAAATCTGGGCAAAGATAAAATATTATGAGGGACATACTTCTCAACCTCTATGTGTGAGAAATCTGGACAAAGTAAAAAATAATGGGGGCATACCACTCAACCTTTTCATACAAGAAATCTGGACTAAGATAAAATAATGGGGGACATACCTCTCAACCTCTATGTGCAAAAAAGCTGGACAAAGACACATATAATGGGGGGGGGTGGGTATACCTCTCAACCTCTATGTGCAAGAAATCTGGACAAATCCACAAATACTGGTGGGCATACCTCTCAACCTCTATGTGCAAGAAATCTGGTCAAAGATAAAAATAATGATGGGCATGCCTCTTAATCTCCGTGTGCAAGACAAAGCCAAAAATAATGGGGGCATACCTCTCAACCTTTTCATGCAAGAAATAATAAAAATAATGTTGGGCATGCTTCTCAATCTCCATGTGCAAGACAAAGCCAAAAATAATGGGGGCATACCTCTCAACCTTTTCATGCAAGAAATCTGGACAAAGACAAAAATAATGGGGGACATGCCTCTCAACCTCTATGTACAAGAAAACTGGGCATCTTTGTGCATGAAATCTGGACAAAGATAAAAATAATGGAGGTCATACCTCTCAACCTCTTAGCGCAAACAATCTGAACAAAGTCAACAATAACGGGGGACAAAGCCCCAAAAATAGGGACAAATTTTAAATATTGTGCTCATAAACTTAGAAAGTTGCTAACATAAAAGGTGTTGTGTTATCATGTATTTTCTGAAGGCCATGAAGTCTGAAACTCAATGATTGTCATTATTTAGTGCATTCACTCCTCACTGATTTGCAACAGAAATCATGAAAAACCACAAATTTTAGGATGAACAGACAAAAAATATGAGGAAAAAAATCTGGACAGTCTGTGAAAATCTGGACAGTTGAGAGGTATGATTGGGGTGTACCTAAAATCAGGGAAAGGTTTTAAATATTGTTCTTATAAACTTAGGAAGTTGATAGAATAACAGGTTTTGCATTAATGTGCATTTTCTGAAGGATTTGAAGTCTGAAAAATCAGATGTACGTTATCATTTAATGACTTCAATCATCAATAATTTGCCAGAACACCACAACTTTAATAAGGAACAGACCAGTATATGAGGCAAAAATCTGGACAGTTGAGAGTTATGATGCACCCACTAGCCTGCTGAATGGAAGGGATGCCTTCATCTGTTTTTTATTCATCACAGTATAGTTTTATAGTATAGTCATATGATAGTTGACTAAATAAATGGCTTTCGTAGATATTGTGGGCACTTTTGAAACTGCCAGAAACAGCAGACCAAGAAGCATTTATATTAACTAAATGACCCATGCAGCATTTTCATCTAAGCCCATCAGATCTAGTTCACATTTACTGTTAAATCAAGCTATGCCTTCCAATTCCAGCGAGCATCTGAATGCTATTATTTTTGGAAATTCAGTAAGGGAAATTGAGTGTGGGTAAATTACAAAAAGTAATATTCAGCAATATATTCACATGTATGCAGATGACATTGTGATCTGTAGTGAGAGTAGGGAACAGGTGGAGGAGACCCCGGAGAGATGGAGATATGCTCTAGAGAGAAGAGGAATGAAGGTCAGCAGGACAAAGACAGAATATATGTGTGTGAATGAGAGGGAGGATAGAGGAATGGTGAGGACGCAAGGAGTAGAGGTGGTGAAGGTGGATGAGTTTAAATACTTGGAATCAATAGTTCAGAGTAATGGTGAGTGTGGAAGAGAGGTGAAGAAGAGAGTACAGGCAGGATGGAGTGGGTGGAGAAGAGTATCAGGAGTGATTTGTGACAGACAAGTACCAGTAAGAGTGAAAGGGAAGGTTTACAAGAGGATAGTGAGACCAGCTATGTTATATGGGTTGGAGTCAGTGGCATTGCAAAAAGGCAGGAGTTTGAGCTGGATGTGGCAGAGTTAAAGATGTTAAGATTTGCACTGGGTGTGATGAGGGTGGACAGGATTAGGAATAAGTATATTAGAGGGTCAGCCCAGGTTGGAAGGTTTGGAGACAAAGCCAGAAAGGCAAGATTACGTTGGTTTGGACATGTGCTGAAGAGGGATGCTGAGTATATTGGGAAAAAGATGCTAAGGATGAAGCTACCAGGTAACAGGAAAAGAGGAAGGCCTAAGATAAGTTTTATAGATGTGGTGAGAGGGGACATGCAGGTGGTTGGTGTGACAGAGCAAGATGCAGAGGACAGGAAGAAATGGAAACAGATGATCCGCTGTGGCGACCCCTAATGAGAACAGCCAAAAGAAGATGATGATGATGATGACATTCACATGTATTTCAGAACAATGGTATAGCATTTAGCACTGCTGCCTCTTAGAACTTTGTTCTCCTGTTGGGTTCTCAGTGTGGTGCCTTCTGTGTGGAGTCTGCATGTCCTGTTTGTAGCCATATGAGCTTTTATGGGGTATGCTGGATTCCTTCAACATCTCAAAGATAAAAATGTCCATATGAAACTCCGTGTGTGTGTGTGTGTGTGTGTGTGTGTGTGTGTGTGTGTGTGTGTGTGTGTGTGTGTGTGTGTGTGTGTGTGCGCATGAGTCCCCTGTAATAGATTAGGGGATTCATGATAAGCTTCTTTGCTTGCATCTGTTGACTTCAGGTATGGTGTCTACCTGCCCCATGACCCAACACTGAATTAAAAGGACACTCAGAGGACAAATGAAACAGCTATTCATATATTTAAATGTGGTATTTTGTATTATGGTACTTTAGGATGGTTTCCAGTCAGAAGACCACAATATATATATATATATATATATATATATATATATATATATATATATATATATATATATATATATATATATAAAAATAAGTGCCTGCCCAAAGTGTCATGATGTTGAAATTATCAATAATCTGTCTCACACTTATTTTTTTTATTTATGCCACCTTCTCAGGTTTAGAATGTTTATGCTACAGGAAGTTGGGTGCCTCTGTTCAGACAGAGGTATGTATAAAGGCTTAAAGGTTTACACAGAAGCCTATACCTTTAAGTCGTTTTTTCATAATACTGATTTTATGCAGATACAAACTCATTATTCTAATCTCCTTTTTATTTCTGAAATTGTCATTCTTGCAATTGTCAACAGGATACTTGTATTCCATATGAAATGATGTAGTGTTGTCTTATTAAGATTATTCTTTTACTGTTCAAAACACATTTATCAGTTACCTCCTACATAGTCCCTTACCTTACTTTCTGTGTCACACCTCTCCTTTTTACATAATGCTAACCTTCTTTTCTCTGTCACATCCACAGAATGCCAGTCATTTTACATTTTATTATATTATATGCCCCTGAGGCCTGACCAGTTTGTACAGTTCCAGTATATTTTCTGCTTTTGTCATGTTTATTACATGTGATATGTCATAGATGTCAATGACTGGGTCTGGATTCTGTGATATGTCTCCTGTGTATGCTGTTTAATTTTCAGATTTGTGGTGTAGTGATATCACCGGTAAACATTTTGTGGCACTGAATGGAGTTGTGTAATAGCACATGCTATACAACAGATTTATACTGATATTGCTGTTGTGCTAGTACAATCAATGACTGTTTTATTAGTTGTAATCAAACACTAGCCTTATAGTATATCACTTCTGTAGCTGAGGCCTGGCAGTGGCTGATGTATCTATATTCATATTAGTGATTCTGCAGCACATGATGTAGTCTGCTATGAAGATTACAGTGTCCCTCCTGATTGATGAGCGGTGATTAAAATATCCAGTACTGCTTTATGGATTTAGCATTCTGTCCCATTTTACAAATGTTGCTGAGAGGATAACAATGAATTAACAAACACAAGCTGTAATATCACAGTATACCACCATTCCGCTTAGTGTATAAACCTGTACTGCATTCTGGTGTACCCTGTCATATGTGCTGCTGTTGTTGTACAGATAAATCTCCTCCTTACTCTGTTTTTGGTCAGCTTTAAGAGGGCAAAACCAAATTCTTTTATATAGCCTATGATTCTTCCAAGCAGATTTAGTGATGTGTTGGAGAGCATCAGATTATCAGTTTTAAAACTTTGAAAGTCATATGGTCGGGACCATATGATTGAAGTTTTGAAAGTTCAAACATTTTGAATTGAGATTGAGGTACACTGGGGAATGGGAAATGTGCCCTTTTACACAACGTAGTGCGATCTTGGAGTTGGTATATTTAATTAGCAAGGGGTGTGGTGGGCACAACCACCCATGTAGCAGGTGCAGCAGAGCTTCCTCCCCTGCAAAAACATTAAAAATATATTTTTTTCATTTTTTTTTTTTTTAATGTTCAAAGTTCTGAAATTTCAATCATGTGGTCTCGGCCATATAAATTTCAAAGTTTCGGAACTTTGATAATCTAACATAGATTTATTGGAGATACACAGCATATAAACATACCAATTATGCTGGAATCTGCAAGTGATATTGAACTGGTTTTCACAGAAGATGAATGTGCATGTCATGGTGGTTGATGTGGTGTACAGGGTATTCTGTATGCAAAAAGTGGCAGTGCAATGAATGAGACCACCACCTTTTAGCACAGCCATGGACCTTGAAATGCAGAACTGTAAGAGTTCTGCCTTGTAGAAAGTCATATCAAACATTTATTCAGTCATCTCTTTTTATTTACTTAATTATTTATTCATTACATTTGTTAACCAAGAATATCCATCTGGGAAGTCCTATTTTCAATGGAGCCATATGTAAAATTGTCTTCACACAAGTCAAACAAGAGTGCAAGAAAATATAGTACAAAAAAGCAATCATATGTAAAGAAATGCAGTATAATGTTAATGTTAGCAAACTGCAGCAGTTCAGTTAAACTGCACAGATTAGTAATACAGTAGTTAAAAAATACAATACGTTTGACCTGCAGAATGTCTACCACATGGCACAAATATTAGGGACTAG
Organism: Protopterus annectens; assembly: GCF_019279795.1. Classification (NCBI taxonomy): domain Eukaryota; kingdom Metazoa; phylum Chordata; order Ceratodontiformes; family Protopteridae; genus Protopterus; species Protopterus annectens. Next base: position 67,141,825 of record NC_056742.1, read on the forward strand.
CTAGAAAGGCTGTGATTGCAAAGATGTGCATGGATCAGTGCATGCAACAAACACAGTAGTCAGCATCCATCACTAGATTTTCAATGTGCAGTTCTACAGAAAATGTGGAAGTGAGATGCCTAGATATGTCACTGTTCCTGCCCACAGTTTTCTGTGTTCACTTACAAATGCTGCATCATTTATTTGATATGCATCTCTACATATATGCCATTCTGCCTTAAAGAACTATTATTTCTGTCTTAAAACTATAACATATTCAAATGATATCTATTAAAGTACTATGCCATCAAAGCAATTTCATCTACTGCATCTCTACTGCTGCATTACCATTGTCCATTCTCCTGAGTTTATCTGTCCTGCTTGCTTTTCACTGCACTCTTCAATGCATATCACCTTTTTCTCAAAGTATTACCTTGGGTTTTCCCATTTATGTCCAGCGTTAGATCTCTGTATGACCTGCTATAAGAATCTTATTCCTTATGGTCAGCTGTCATGCTACATATAGGTTCATAGGTTCATAGGTGTATACTAGGCTAATGGCCCTTGGGCCTTTACAAGCCTACCCATAGGATTACCCTGGCATAGTGCCACCTGACCTTAGTTCCCAGTGTCTCTGTCAAGTAGAGCCATTGGAGTTATACCCTGGGTGAAATTTTTGTTTCCCATCCACTCATCAAAAGTTCTCTTGAAGAGGGTCAGTGAGGTGCTCTGCTTGACATGTATGGGACATCTGTTCCATAGCATGGGCAGTCTCTGGATTATGAACCTGTCCCTCCAGCATGTTATGTTAATTGTAGTAATGAGGATGAGGTTTCTGGAGAGTGTGGTGCAGAGAGACTGGGATTTCTTTAGCTGTAGATTTTCTAACAGAGCTGGGTCAGGCACGGCTTTGTAAGTCAAGCAGAGATCACCTCTAAGTAGGCAATATGAGACAGAATAGTTGGAGTTTTTTTAATCTGTCCATATAGGACAAGTGTTTAAGGCCTGGGATCCACTTTGTGAGGTACTTTTGCGGTATCTCCAGTTGTTGCAGGTGTCTAGTGAAGTACGTGCCAAATGAGGCATTGTACTCAATGATTGGCCTAATGAGGGAGGCAATGACCTCTTTCTTCCTGGATGCAAAACCCTTAGTAATGAGATGTGCCACCTAGAAGGACTTTCTGACCACAGTGACAATGTGATGATCAAAAGAGAGGTTGCTGTCAAACTGTGTTCCCAGATCTCTTATAATGCCTTCTGTGTTCAGTGGACTACCATCAATGTGGTAATTCATGTGGTAATTAATGGGAACTGGGTTTTTCCCAAAGGGGATGATGACACATTTTTTGGCATTGAGCTGGTTCTGACACCAGTCGTTGGTCTTAGTGAGGCCATTCTGTAGGATGTCAGCATCACTTGTGGAGTTAATAATAGCTCCCAGCTTGCAATCGTCTGCGAACTTTGTCAGCCAGAGTCCCTTTGTGTTGGCCTGGACTTCAGAGAAGTAGATACCAAGCAGGAGAGGACCCAGGACCAAACCCTGTGGGACTCCACTCATGACTATTCGGCAGTCTGACTTGGAGTCAACTACGTTCACACTGTGGGTTCTATCTGTGAGCCAGTTGACAACCCACCTAGTGATATAGGGGATGATGCCAAGCTTAGTACATTTTTCAATGATTCCTGAGTGGGGAATGGTATCAAAAGCCTTGGCCAGATCAAGGTAGGCTGTATGAACCTTCTTTCCTTCATCCACAGCTCTGGTGACTGACTCACAGAAGTTGACCAAGTTGAGCAGGCATGATCTACCCTTCACAAAACCAAACTGTGTGGGATCCAGAGAATGGAGATTCCCTATGTCTGTTTATTAGGCCCATGATGATGCATTCCATAGCTTTGCATATCAGACTCATCAGACTAATGGGGCGATAGCTCCTAGGGTCTGTAGTCGCTCCTCCTTTATGGAGAGGGATGACTGCAACAGTGTGCCATTTGGTAGGGACAAAGCCTGAGGTGAGGCTGTGATTGAACAGGGCACACAGGTGAGGTGCCAGTTCACTCTGTAATTCATGTAGAACACAACCAGGGATATTGTCAGGTCCCATAGAAGCTGTATTCCAGGCCTTGGACAGTGCTGTTTTGACCTGTGCAGCAGTAATACTGTGTGCCTGGCAATTTACTGGTATTGTGATTGGTCCTTTGGGGGGGGGGTAAAGTTGGCACTGAATCTGTCAGCCAGTATACTGGCAATATCTGTTGGCTCAGTATAAGAGGTACCATTGTGCAGTAGCTCAGAGCAAATCTGGGTATTGTCGTGGAGATTCTTTACATAACTATAGAAGGCCTTGTGGTTGTCTTTACTATTTGCTGCAATCCTGTTTTCATAGCTAGCTTTAGAGGATTTGATGAGGGATATAAACTTTTTGTTGAGGCTGATAAGGGAGTTTTTCCAGTCTTGGGGCTTCACCTTATTCCGCATCAGTTTCCTCCTTCTGTTGTAGAGTTTGTTTATGGCAGGGGACCACCAGATTGGCTTCCTTTTGGAGGAGAGCATCTTGGTTCTATTGGGTATGGCGAGATCCATGCATTTGTGTACGTGTTCGTACAGTGCATTGGTGTATGATTCTGCAGTCATGCAAATATTCACCATTTGCATGGGTGCCACGCAGTTAGCCACCTCTGTTTTTAGGAGCCCAAAGTTAGCTGTGGAGAAGTTTTTCATGGTGGCTTCCTTTACGTGGGGTGGGGTGGGGTTGGAGGGATGTGGATTTCCAAGGTGATTAGTTTGTGGTCAGATCTAACCAGGAAGGAGCTGACAATTGGTGTAGTGCAATGGTCGCCCATGTTAGTCATGACCAGGTCAAGGATGTTGCTACCTCTAGTGGGGGTAAGAATGAGTTGGTCCAGGGCATTGAAATTAATGAACTCCAGGAAACATTGGGCAAGTGTATTGGTACATGAGTAGTTTACCCAGTTAATGGAAGGGTAGTTGAAGTTGCCTAGTAAGAGAGTGCTAGGTGGGACCCTAATATTCTCCAGGGTGTTTAGGAACATGGTGTGCAAGTCTTGGGACATGGTTGGGGACCTAAAGCAGGCTATGACTTGAATAGCTGTTTTACACAATGTTAGCTACACCTGAAGTATCTGTGATGCATTATGTTGCGCTACCAGTCTGGAGGTGTGCGCATCCTTTATGAATTTGGAAACACCACCACCTTTGGAGCTTCAGTCCAAGTTCTGGGGCCGAAAGGTGTGGAATGAGTTATAGGCTGGTAGTGCAGGGGTGCTTTCTGCTGCCTTGAACCAGGTCTCTGTTACAGCACAAATGTGGACGTTCTCCATTTTAAGGAATGCCTCGAGTGAGTGCATTTTGAGATTTACACTTCTAGCATTGAGCAACATGACCCTCAGATTGCATTTGTTAGTAGCTGTCATGGTGTTAATTTGGTCTTTGGAACACTGCCTAAAAAAGGCACTATAGGGGTGGCAAGAGCCTTGGCCAGTATCCAGAAGCCCAGGGGTGACAGATGCAGGCCATCTCTGGCAAAGCATCAATGTCTGTCAATCATGTCATCCCAGGCAGACAGATACTGGATCCCCTTAGAATGACACCAGAAACATAGCCAATTGTTGAAATCAATCTTTTTCTGCTTGTACTGTGGTATCATTCTGGGTGATGGTAGGATGCTGCTCAGGACTAGAGTCATACCCACCTGGGCTGCATAATCCGAGAGCTTCTCCATGTCTCTTTTCATGTAGTCCAGGGAGGTACGTCTCAGGTCATTCACACCCACATGTACAATGACAGCGTCATATTTGTACCTGTTGTTGGGGGACCTGAATGCATGCGTTATGTGGAGGATCCTGGCACCTGACAGGCAGCTGACTGTTACTTTCTCCTTATTCAACCTAGTGAGTGGGACATCAGTGTGCCTCACTATCGAGTCACCTATGACTAGTGTGTTGGGCATGCTGTTTTGCCTTAGGGGCTTTGGTTGAGTGGCACACTGTTTAGTAGAGTTATGTGTCTTGTGAGTAGTGTTGTGTTGTGGTGGTCGAATGCATTTCTGCCTTGGAGGTCTCTGCTGTTTGGGTATATTTTTAATGAGAGCCTTCATTTAGGTGGGTGTGTGGTTTGTGTTTTTATGTGAAGGCAGTGCTGGTGTGTGTTTCGGAGGGCTATGTGTTCCATGTGTTATGGTGCAAGTATTGACCTTCTCTTCTTGACCAGCTATTTGGGTCTTGGCTGGAGAGTTTGTGGCTTCCAATTTGAATATATAAGTGCATCTCTTGCAAGTCTGAGTGTTGGAAGGTAAGAGGAGAGGGTTGCCGTTGTACATGAGGCAGTTGCTAAATTGCCTCAGGATGCCCAAGTTCACCAGGTTAATAGGAGAAAGCACAGGGAACTGACCTTTAGACATGCCTTGAGGGGTGGGCATTGATAATAAGTACTGGATCTGTTTCCTTGTAGAACATTTAGTGCTGGTAGCACTTTTGTGTGCTACAATAATTGCTACAAGAAGTCTGGTTAAATGATAAACTAATAAGCTAGTATAAGTGCAGGAGAGGAGAGAACCAGTAGATCAAAGGAAAAATTGAGGAGCAGACTCTGGCACCACTCAGAAGCTTACAAACAGTTCTGTCCAGCAAGTCTGTATCTGGACTAGACTAGTTACAGGAAAGGGGGAAACAAGTGCAAACACAGGTTTTTAAGCCAGAAAGTTGAAAGAGATGGAAGAAACTGCCCAAAAGACCAATAAACCACAATATCTGGGCCAGAAACTACTCCTCTTGTTGTAGATAGCCTACCTAGTGCTTACCACTCCCACTGATAAGCTAGAAGGCTTCCCTTCAACACAGAAAGGCTTGGGGGCTTAGGAGCTTACAAACAGTGTTGCACACAGCAAATCTGTATCTGGACTAGACTAGTTACAGGAAAGGGAGGAAACAAGCACAAACACAGGCTTTTAAGCCAGAAAGTTAAAAGAGATGAATGAAACTGACTAAAAGGCAAATAAACCACACTATCTGGGCCAGAAACCACTCCTCTTGTGGTAGATAGGCTACCTAGTGCTTACCACTCCCACTGATAAGCTAGAAGGCTTACCTCCAACACAGAAAGGCTTAGGTGGCTCAGGAGCTTACAAATAGTCCTGGATACAGCAATTCTGTATCTGGACTAGACTAGTTACAAGATAGGGGGGAAACAAATGCAAATGCGGGCTTTTAAATCAGGAAGTTGAGAGAGATGGAAAAACTGCCCAAACGGCCAATAACTACAATTTCTGGGCTAGAAACCACTCCTTATGTGGTAGATAGGTTACCTAGTGCTTACCAGTCCCACTGATAAGCTAGAAGGCTTCCTTCCAACACAGAAAGGCTTGGGGGGCTCAGAAGCTTACAAACAGTCCTGGATACTTCAAGCTGTTAACACTGTCACACACCAGCCACATCTGAAACTGACAAAAGCACTCTGTACTTTAGGTAGGCTGTCCTGTGTACTGTCCCCAGAAGAAGTGCTCTCCGATATCTATTTGCAGGGTGCAATGTGCAGTGTATTAACTCAAACAACAAGCTTATTTTAGCTGTTCAAACCAAACATTGCTCATGTTTCATATGTTAAATTCAGCCTCAGTGACACCCATTTTTGTAGTGGTGTTTGTACTTTTGTATTTGTATGCTTCTTATAGGATCAATATGTTGGAAGTAAAAATGCATTATTTTCTGCACATTTTGAGATTACATAGTTCTGTCTAAACATACAGCAACTTAGGAGTGAGAGTATAAAAAGAATGGAAGTTGTGTTAAAGCCCCTTCCTCCCAACAATGTCTGCATTTTTTTCCCTTTTGCAATTGTAAAAATCTAGTTCTGGAATTTCTGCTAAAAAAGCCGATTTAGGGCTATTAATTTCCTATTAGTTGCTGTTGATCCTTAACCCATAATTGTTTATCTACCCATATCTGGGTGTGGTAATGCAGGATACATTTTGCATTGCATCTGTTTTATAGCACTGAGCTGCCGTGTCCTGACTGTACTGCTACATTACCATTATGTATTTTTCTGCTCTTCAGACAGGGATGTATACGTTTCTGTCACACTCCTACTCTTGTGTTTGCTTATATAACTGCTTCATCATGCACAGTTCTCTGGCTGTATTTGTTCTGCTTTGTACATGCTGTTGTGTGGAGTATCACCACAAATCTCTACAGCAACACACTAGCTTGTTGCCATATGATTAGTTGCATGTTGCATATCACTATTGATTCAGCACAGTTTGTTGTGTGCCACTGTGGTTAGCTTTTCAAAGTCAGTATAGTACTATATACTTTGGTCACACATACCATGACAGCTGGTAGAAAGTTAACATTGCCAATCTCTGTCGCACTTGTATAATACAGCACGCTATCTCACATGCATTATCTCTTGGAATATTATCTGTGCCAAGTGCAATCCCTGTAGCATTCTTTACTCTGACATCCTGCCTTATTTATGAATGATCTCCACTCACTCCTGAACAATAAAAGGCAACATAGGAAGCTTGAAATTATTCAAATGTTTTAAATAAGAGACAGTAACTGCATTGCCTTAAAACCAAATGCTCTAGCTTATAAAAGGATAAAGAGTAGAACATTAGAAACAAAATTTAACCTATAGCTGTATTATACCAACACATGACAAATACATTTACCAGTCACTGTTTAAAAATATGCAGAGCTTGCAAGATAGCTGCACAGCTGTTATTTAATGACACACAGTGCTGATATACTTTTAAGTACAAGAGATTTGCACACAATATTTTTAAAACAGATTGCTATGGAAATATTGGCTTAGAGAATACAAATGTACTATCCTTGTACTGACAGTCTAATAAAGACTTTTTGTTGCATTGTTTTAAAAGCATATGTTAAGTTGCTTTTTTAGACATGCACAACTCAAAATAACAAATGTTCAGGCAATAATGCTGCCCCAATGTTCACACTCCAGGAAAACCCTCTCTCATCATTACTGCTCCATAGGCCACACCTTAAAATAATACATTAGTCCAGGGTATCTAATTGGGAGACTGCTTTAATACTGCAGATAAGATGATGCAAATGATTTTACCTAGTCTCAATATTAAACACAATCCCTTTAAAAATGTTTAATACTCCCTCTGGCAACCAAGAATGCAGATGCAGAGAGAAACTAAAATAGCTACATCAACACTTATAAAAATGTGACTGGCATACTTAATATGTGCAGTTTTGTGTATTGGTTCACACACATGGGTGCATGTGTATTGGTCTGTGCATGTATATGTGTGTGTGTTCAATATTTATGTATATATGGATGTGTGTGTATCTGTGTGTCTGTGTAGACTTTTGTTTGTATGTACTTGTATATCTGTACATATCTTATTACACTTGGGTGTCTGTTTATGTATGCATGCATGTATGTATATCTGTGCATCTGCATGTGTACACTTTTGGTTGTATGCACTTGTGTATCTACACATACCTTACTGCACATGGCTGTGTGTTTATGTATGTCTGGATTTGTGAGCATCTGTTTATCTGTATGTGCACACTTTTGTTTCATGCATTTGTGTACACATGCGTCTCTTACTGCACATGGGTGTGTGTGTGTGTGTGTGTGTGTGTGTGTGTGTGTGTGTGTGTGTGTGTGTGTGTGTGTGCGCATACGCGCGTGCCAGTGTAGGTCATCAAACTCCAATGCATTGAAAAGAAAACACTGGAATCATATCAGAAAAACTCAGACAAGAATCAAAACATGGGTCCTTTATGGGGAAAAGTCCTATCACTGCTAATAGCTTAAGTTTTTAGAAAATGAAAGGAATGAGTCAGAGCTTGACAAAATGGTTGTCAACAGCATGATGCCCATATGCCTCTATTAATGTCTATAGATTTTTGCCACACACACACACACACACACACACACACACACACACACACACACACACACACACACACACACACACACACACACATGTGTTTATATATATATATATATATATATATATATATATATATATATATATACACACACACACACACACACACACACACACACACACACACACACACACACACACACACACGTGCTCATGTGCACACATATACATATAGATAGATAGATACACATGACATGCACACATACCGTTGGCATGACATCCATGTACAGAAATGGGAAAAGGGATTGATGCTGATATATGTGTGTGCATCTGTGTGTATATGTACAGGATAGGTATTGGAGAACCTATATTATAAATGTATTAACAAGGTTTGAGTTATGTAAGTTAGCTCCCTGTATGAAGATCCTGAGATGCATGTGACTATGAGTGTATCTTGGTTTACTATTGTCAGCACCTAGCTTCACCAGTTCATGTTCTTATGTGTACCTTACAAATAGAGCAGAAATTGAACTGTTAGTGGCACGATGGTGTTAATAATACGTGGTTCACAAATGACAGAATTATACATACTTCAATATCCATCCAAATACAATGAAATATTAATCAGAACATATTAGTACATGTATGTTTAAATACAATTTAAAATAATGCTGATTAAAAATTGAATCTCCCTACAAACATTTTCAAAAGCTGGACAGAACATAGACTGTAGCTGAATTATTCTTGACCACCCTTCCATGATCTGTTTTTTTTTCTTTTTTTTTCACGGAATAGGTTTCATGTACATCTCAGTAAGCACATATCATACTAATGCAGATGAGCGATATTAATCCAAACTGTAATGACATCATTTCTATGATTTCATATAACATAGCACTGTTCCTATTAAAACATTATGCAAACTCGGACAACCGGTTCAGTGTTAACTTTTGAAAAAATATATTATTTAAAATAATATATCATATGAATTTCCTGTCCGGTGGAATTTAACAAAACGTGTTCAATAATTCTGAAAATAATTTCTAGCAGTTGCTATGCTTTTGGCATTTGGCCAGTAGAATTTTTTATTCTTTGCACTCGCTGATCAGTGCAGGTATTAATACAATTTGATGCCTTCTGATATATGGAGCATTTATTAATAAAGCTCACTTGTGTCATGGTGACTCAATGCCTTAATTAAGAAAAGAAATGCATTTCTGCTTTTAGTTGTCCAAAGGTACGCTTTTTGAATGATTACTTCTTTGAGTGGAGTTAATATGGAACCTTTCAGTTCTAGGCACTTTTATTCAAATGCAAGTCTGAGGTAAGTGATAGCATGGCTGTGACTTATTAACACATATTGAGTTGTACAAATACTGTTTGCAAAATGTTGCTGAACATACACTGATGCAGCGTTACACAGAAATCTAATTGATATTTGCATTAACTGAGGGCCAAAATAATGAATCCAGTGTTCCTTGTTGTGATATAAATATATGAGTAAAATGCAGTGATGAAGTAACATTACAGATATTCTAGGACAGTGGTTTATTTTATCTGATTAGGACCAGGATTGTTTAATAGAAGTTATCGCAAAGAAACCCCCTTTCCTAATATTACTGATTAAAACTTCATAGAAAACCTATCCAGCAGTATGTAATCGACTTCATAGAAAACCTATCCAGCAGTATGTAAGAGAGTAATTTTTCGGTATTGGTATGTAACATAAGTTCCGCAGACTTCCATAATGTTCACTGCTAATTTTTACTTGTGATTATGTTTCATGTAGTTAGAGGGCAGGGTATGTTAAATTTCAGTGTATAGGTAAATGAATGTATTGAAGAGCTTATACAATACTAAGTAATGTGGCCATATAATAACATAGAATAAATATGTCCAAACATTGTTAGACTTCCTTACTGCAGTTGCTATGACAAGCAACTTTTACATGCTGCAGTTTTGGGTGTATACTCATTACAGTTCAGAAAGGCTTCTGCTAAACACATCAAATAGCTTGCAGGTCTTTATTATCTGGCACTGGTTTCCACCCCTCAAAAAAAAAAAAAAAAAAAAACAGTAATTTTTTTTTTCTCTTCTGTCTATTCTTTGCTTCTTCTGGTATCATCTCACTTGATGATGTAGTATATGAAAATGTAATTTCAGTGCAAAAATTATTTTTATTGGTACATCTGGCAAAAGACCTGCAGGTTCAAGGGAAATTGCAAGGTGAAAATTCAAAGCCTGCCAGTTGGATTCTAAGGCGCGAATAGTCACTGAAGCTCGGGGCCTCACCTGCAGTGTTTGAATGCCCTGCTTTAGACTCATCCTGACCTAAACAGACTGTTTACAACCTTGTGACATGAGAGTGAGATAACTTGCTAAGCCTCAGCTGTGATGTCACAGAGGGGCTATTCAACCATCAGCAACCAAATAATAAAACAGTAAATATTGTATACTTGTAGTATTGCAAATACTGTACTTGTTTTGTCTTAGAGATGATATGAAAAACTTAGTAACCTTATGTAGTATTGATGTTTATAGTATAAAGTGCTTGCATTTATAATGCTCTTGGCCTTAATGTTATGCAAACAGATTTTATAATATGACTTTTAATGTCTTTCTCAATGTCATTGTCATTACTGAGAATTACAAACTGTGTGGAGAATTCAGGTCAGAGCACATATGCAGATGTAATACATTATTTCAGATAATGTTAATAATTCCATGGTTTCTTTCATAAGTAGAGATAATATGAAAAACAATAGATGAGGCTTGTGTCTTGTTTTATTAAGGAGGTGGTAAACAAGACAATTAATTACTTCATTAATTTTCTTTCCACAAGCATTTCTGAAATACCTTTAGGATTTGCAAAAATTCTACAATCAGTTTGCCAGTTTAAAATAACAGCAATATTTCTAAAACTGTAGCGGACTGCTTGATAATTCACTTTTATTTACACAATACTGGATTGTAGACCTTACCAGTATTTATATTCTGGTTGGCCACCGTGATGCAGCAGTTAGCATTGTTGCCTCACAGCAAGAGGTTCTCCAGTTCAGTTATCAGCTTCTGCTCCTTCTGTGCAGAGTCTGCAAGTCCTCTCTGTGGTCAGATGATGCAGGTAGGTGCATGTGTGCATGTGTATGCCTTCTATGAAGGTTGGGTGCTGGGCTGGCAACCTTGACACTGTAAAAACACCCCTACCAATAAATCTGTAGACTGGTGATCTGATGTGGCAACCCGTAACCGAAAAAGTTGAAAGACCAGTATTTATATTCTAAGTATGACCGCTCATCTTCAATTCCATATTTTGCCGAATTTTGGAAATAAAAATGAAAGCATTACAATTTTTATTTGTAGTACAAGGTGCTACACACATCATCCCCATATTATCTTTCATTTTTGTTAGTTGTTTGTCTTAATATTTTAGTTTTTGAAACACTGCGTAATGTCTTCTTCAGAAATGCCAAGATTCACCTTTGTACAGTAGTTTCACATGGATATGAAGTTGTCTCGTGTGATACACAACATGGCGTTTCACTTGTTATTTGTTTGTTGCAACTTCAGAGTGAATAAAGTACTGCAATTCTGCTCCAAAAATGGGGAAAAAGACAAGCATGTTAAGTACTTTCTGCCAAAAGAAAGTGCTTTTAACATCAGTTCTCATGCTGGATGCTGATAGCGTCCAGTTCCAATAGGTAAAGAACAGTGGCAAATGTTAAAACAGCTTTTAAAACTGTAAAATACATCACTCTGCCATACTTGTAAACAAAAAGTGTGGCATAGTGAAAGGTTTCACAGGTTTAAATCCCATTAGTTCCTCAGGGGAGCACATTCGTTCTGGAAAGGTGTCTGTAGGACAGCAGCATCAGCTGTTTCACTGATTTTGAAGCCTGTAAAACACTTTGCTCTACTGTTTTTTTTTATGTGTAATTGGTAGTAATCGGTAGTACATGAAGTTGTTAAAGCTTCATGCACTGCATATAATGATGCTCAGGATTCCCATCATGACTCTTCCAATGCACTCTCGACATTAATGTAATGCAATTCAGTTATCCATCTTTGCTTCTCTTCACTTTTGAGGTGAATTTCTTGGCATCTATGTCAAAAGCACAAAACATAAAGGAATATGATCAGGTCATCAGTCATAACTTACTTATTATGTGCTTGAGACATGATAAGAAATTCACCTCAAGATCGAATCTCTCAGGTGAATCCTGGCCACTGATGGGCAACTAACCATAACCCTCTCTTTGCTCAGTCTTGTAAGTGTGACATAGGTGTGCATCATGATGACATATCCTATGACAAAAATGTTGGACTGTGTGGTAGTCTGGCTTTTATGTAGAAATGCTGCAGGTTGAGGCTGAATTTGCTGTGGTGGCTTTGGTTTTGTCTTTTTGAGGTTGCTGAGGGTACTTATTGTAAATATTGCATCTGGGAGGCCTTTGGGGTTTTGATTTGGGTAGATTACTTTTAAGAGCTTGAGCATATGTGGGGCTATGTGCTTGTCCTTTAGGATGTGTGTGTGGCAGGTATTCTATAGTGTTGTGGGTTTCTGACAACCTGTTTGATATTTGTAGTGGCTGTATGTAAGAGCCTTGCTTCTTTAGATAGTGTATAAGGCCATCTCTCACAATATGTATCACATTGTTTGAGAATTAGGCACTTGTGAGAAAACATGTGACAATTTCTACATTGACTCATGATGCCATTTTCTACTAAACTGTCTACAGAGAGAGAGAGAGAGAGAGAGAGAGAGAAGGAAAGTGCAGATCCAGCTGTCTACAGAGAGATAGAGAGTAAGAAAGTGCAGATCCATGGATTCAGGTAGATAGATAGAAAGATAGATATAAGTATTTATATCTATACATATATCTATCTATATATTATATATTTATAGAGAAAGAGACATACAGATGTGTGTATATGTATGGATTTATGTATGTATGGATGTATGGTATGATGTGTAAACATACAGCGATTTAGTCTTTTTTTTTGAACATCAACGAAATGGTAAATCAATGTTTTGAAGTTGATCTATATATATATATATATATATATATATATATATATATATATATATATAGGTTCACTTTATAATTTCGAAATATTGAAATCTCACATTTCAGTATCTCGAACTTATAAAGTCGAACGTTGAAAATTGTTAAAGTGCATAATCGTCAATCCAAATATCTCAAGTTCACGGTTATGGCTTTACAGTGCATTGTGTGTGGTGTTGTGACTGGATGGTGTTTCGTGTTGTGTATGGATTTAGGTGTAATTTAAGGTAAGTGTTTTGTTAGGGTTTTGTGTGGGAGTTTGAGTGTGTATGAATGTGTTTATTAGTTGTACGTATGGGTTAGGGTAGGCAGGTGAAAGTATGAGTGTGTAAGTGTTGGATGTGTTGGTGTTTGTATATGTGTGATGTCTGTGTATGTGCGAGAGGCTGTAGAATGTGTAGGTATGAGTTTCCTTTCTGTGTGTGTTTGTGCGATCTCAGAGTTGCTATATATAAGTAGGGGGAAGGGTGGCACAGTGTAGTATAGTAGTGTAGGTTTATTTGTTTGTCTTTTTGTATTTATGTGTGTTTTGTTTGTTTTGGTTTGGGTTGGATGATGTATGTGTTGTGTGGTGTATGGTGTGTTTCTCTTCGTGATTGTGTAGTTTCAGGATTTAGGCTGTTCGACTTTATGGTTTTGAAATACTGAAATTTGGGATTTCAGTATTTTGAAATTATAAAGTGAATCTATATATATATATATATATATATATATATATATATATATATATATATATATATATATATATATATATATATATATATATATATATGTATGTGTGTGTGTGTGTGTGTGTGTGTGTGTGTGTTTGTATATGTTTTTGAAAACCTGAAGCTTTTGAATGGAGATTGCAGTACACTGTGGATCTGGAAATTTACCCTTTTCCTCAGTGTAGTGTGATCTGAGAGTTGGTATATATAATTTGCAGAGGGTGTGGGTGAAGCAGTCCCCCACATGGAGAGTGCAGGGGAGGACTTCACATCCCACATAAATGTAAAAAAAGGTAGATTTTTGTGTTTTTTGTCTTTTTTTTGATGTTTGAGTTTTCAGAAACTTGATCATATGGTCTCGACCATATGGATTTTGAGTTTCTGAAAACTTGATCATCTGACATAGCCGCATATATATATATATATATATATATATATATATATATATATATATATATATATATATAGGTCTACTTTTTTACATCAAAATTACACTTTATACAAGTTTGCAAAGACCCAGAAACACTGGTGTAACATGATTAAAATCACACAGAAATGCAAAGGGAGAGCTATTACTGCTTGTGTATCTACTGAAGAAGAGTTAGTTAAATCTGTTTTGCAAAATCACACGGGAGATCCATGTGATATAGAAAGGTATGCTGTTTGTAATATTCTTAAACAAAGAGCAACAATGTCTAGTTGTGCAGCTTGTGTGATAGTAGATCTTGTTTGCATCTACTTCTTTAGATTACGCTCCTGCTATACCAAGTAGAAGAGCAATGGTGCAGCACAACAGGAGGGCAATATTGAAAATAAGTGGAAGGCAGGTAGGAAGTAAGTTAAGTTTATTGGATATAAACATCCATGACTTTCCATTAAAAGGTGGATTCTTCATGCAAAAAAACATGCCTGACTCTACCATGGTAAATATAGTTGTACTATGTGCTACTAAACAAAATGTATGTGATTTGTCATGTTCTACCACCTGGTTAATGGATGGTACCTACTTTGTGAAGGGTAGTAATTGTCGGCAAATGTATAATATTCATTCATTTGTTAAGTGTGGAGCATACAGCAAGAGTATGCCATCAGTATACTGTTTAATGGTAAAAAAGTGTTTAAAATCCTATCATTTTCTGTGGAATGCTTTGCTTACTTTATTGTGTAATGAAGGTTTTGAGTGTAAAGTGGCTTACATTTTGTGTGACTATGAAATAGCTGTCTTAAAGAGCATCAGAATGAACATCAATAATGTAATGTGTAAGGGTTGCTTCTTTCACTTTGGATGAAATTTATGGAGGAAGGTACAAAGTCTAGGATTGGGCGGTTTATACAGCTCCAGTATAACATTTCAACTTGCTGTAAAGATATTGGCTGCTTTAGGTTTTAACCAGAGACAGAAGTGGTGTCAATGTTTAATGATTTAAAAAGACAGTTCCCAGTAGAAGGTAGAGAACTGCTGCGTTACTTTACTGAGTGGTATGTTCTTGGCAAACCATGCAACTTTTGTACATGGTCTACTACACAGGTTAGATTTCCTTCACTTTTTCCGATCTCGTTTTGGAGCATTTCTGTACTGAATGAGCTGTTCTTACCAAGAACTCAAAACAGTGTTGAGACTTGGCATCACCATTTTAAGTGTTTGGTTGGGAAGCATGTCTCCTATATATATAATGTAATAAGTGCTATTTGTAGAGAACAGAACAGAGTGGATGATGTCTCCGCATGTCAACTGCTTGCCCTCCGTCACCTAAGAAACGGGCACTTTTGAAACGATAATCCCAGTATATATATATATATATATATATATATATATATAATTACAGGGGATTCTCTTTGTGTGCTAATTAGGTAAGAAGTACAATCTTAGCTTAATTTCATGGAGTAATACCCCTTTTTATGCAGACATGGTGCTTGTTTTGCAACTGTGCACCTGTAAATTGTTAGGGGTACTTTATAGAGAAATTGAGATTCTAAGCATCAGTGTCTATACAGGACACTGCTTAAAACTGCTACACTAATATCACAGCCATGCCAATGGGACACTTTGCCAGTGAAAAACAGTAAGCAAACAAAATAGCCCACATGCCAATCACAAAAAGCACTCTCTAAGGTTTCCTCATCACAGAAGGGACTGAGCTACATTCTTCTCTCACAATCTCAGGATGTCATACCTAACTTTTTTTTTACTTTAAACCACTAAATGAAACCCAAAGTGTAGTAAATAATCATGTTAAACAGCAAACCACACAACCAACACACGTAGAAACTTAGCACCTTACTACAGTGGCTAAAAACAAAAGCACTTTAAACAGATAAAAGAGGGACACTCTGCAAATGATTCACAAATATAGAATAGCACTCTTAGTTTTCAAAATAAAATGTAACACAGCAAAGTGGAGCAATAAGGTAGTTGTAAATGGATCTGGATTCAGTTTAACAGTCAAATACAGTTGCAAAAACAACAGTAGTAAAACGTAGTTAGAAGTGTAAAAACTTTGCAACAAATGCACAGATACAATTACTTGCATATTTTGAGACAAAGTGCAAAATAGCACTGTAAATTGCTTATCTAGAGACAGATGGATCTGGATTCAGCAGAAGGACTCAATGATCAATGGTGTGGTATCCCAGTGTTTACAACTTTATGTAGTTACAAAAAGAAAAATGTAGCAAAGCTAAACTTTCCAATGTGTGATACCTTAAAAATGTTGTAAAAGAGGCAGCATGGGATATATGCAAAGGATATCAGGTGTTTCAGCTAAATAGCAATTCTGAATGTTCATGACTTTTTCTATTTATGGAAAATTTCAGGCCAATAAAGCCATACCCTCTAGCTCTGAGCATGCATGTTTCTGCCTTCTTATAGCATCATCAGCACAAAATATCCCAACTAACAAACTAAAACAATTTGTAAAAAGGTCACACAGGAAAACCAGTTGGTTAAAAAACACAAAAAGAAAAATCTAGCAAAGCTAGACTTTCCATTGTGTGATACCTTAATCCTCTTGTAAAACTTGGTAAAATCTGGTAATTTGCATATATCCCACGTTGCCTCTTTTACGAGAGGTTTAAGGTATCACACACTGGAAAGTCTAGCTATGCTAGATTCTTCTTTTTGTGTTTTTTAACCAATTGGTTTTCCTGTGTGACCTTTTTACTCATTGATTTAACTTTATGTAGGTAGATAAAAAGAACAAACAAACAAAATAACGCATTGACCAATTATAACATACCTATCCTATGGATTCCTCACTGATTCTCAGTACAGTTGAGACCAGGCTGCACTCCACTTTTACTAGATGACAGATTTAGCTTTTCTAACTTGAAACCACCAAAACAAAACCCAAAGTGCAGTAAATAACCAAGTTAAACAGGAATCCAGTCAACACTTAGAATCAGGAAGAAACTCAATAGTTGATTACAGCGTCAAAAAACACAATTTAAAATAGATGAGTGCAAAAATCCTGCAAATAAAGTACAAATTCTATGTATGTGGTTATCCAGATTTTATGGAATTTTGCATTTAGTTACATTCAGTTTGCAGAGTATATTTTTGCTTAACAGATGATGGAATGATGGTTTATTTGTCATTAATATTTTTAGCATAAAGCATTATGAATTTGTTCAGAAAATTTATGAACCATTTACTACTAGTTTCAAGTATGATGGAAAAAAAAACTTTTCTGGATATGGAATTATATAAGGTAAATATATTAATAAAGTGTAACATTCCTTATATATGGTGTTATTGGATGCTTACAAAATACTGTTGTACTCAAGCTGTCACAAACAGCATGTTGAAAATAATATACAGTAATCCCTATTTTTGGGGGTACTTAGAAATACTACTGCAGAAAGATTAGTAAGTGAACAGATGGATAAATGTTTCTGTGCATTTAAAGAGTTTTTTTGATTGTATCTGCTTTATTTTCTGAACAAAAAACAAAAAAATATACTTGTTTCCTGCCTTTCTAAGCTAGTATAGTCCAGTTTTCAGGTTAAGTGCTGAATTCAGGGCTGTGTTACAAATCTCTGTGTTTGCCCATACCTCACTTTGATAGAAGGAAGTTTCTCTGTTCACCTGTGAGAGAGGGGAGCTTTGAGCACTCTATCTGTCCCTGGAGGAGTGGTTTCAGCCCAGAAATTAGTAGTTTATTGGCCATTTTGGGCTAATTTCTATCTCTTTCATTTCCCTGCTATAAATACCGCATTTGCCCGGTTTTGCATGCCAGGCAGTGCCGGTTAGCTAGGGTATAACTATTCCCAGCTCCACAAAGTCTCCTCTTCAAATTTTCCCTTGGAACTAGACAAACTTTCAAGCACTCAAGCCATTCATTTCTCAGCCCGGCACTTGCTCAAAACTCATAGCAAGCACTTATAAACCCTAGCACTAGACCCTCCTATACTGTACAGAAGGATAAGGCTCTCTATTCAACCTTACCAGCCATTCAGTAAAACAGTTCACTGTACCTATCCAGGCATGTCCAAAGGGCAGTTTCAGGCATACTCTCCAGTCCAGCTGGTGAATCTGGGCATTTTGAGGCAATGTTATAACTGCCTCATGAACACAGACAACCCTATCCTCCTACCACCAAACATTAATACATGTGAGAGATGCAATTGTACAGCCAAACTGGAGGCTAAGCTCTATCAACCCAAGGCTGGATCAGACAGTCAAGAGGAGAAGGGAAATACTTGCATCACACCACCAGTCTCACATAGACCCATTAAACTAGAACCAGCAACAAACACACACAAATACACAAAACCATACTCGGAGGCTCTAAATAAAAATCTGCAAAAGCAACAGAGACCTCCAAAGCAGACATCCAAGCAACCTCCACCCCCCAACACAAATCATGAAACACATACTTCACAAAACCAGTGTGCCATGCAATCACAGCCCTTAAGGCAAAATAACATACCCAACCTACTAGTAATAAGTGACTCTATAGTCAGGCACACTGACATCCCACTCACTAGGCTGAATAAGGAGAAGGTTACTGTTAACTGCCTGTCGGGTGCCATGATCCGCCACATAACGCAAGCACTCAGGTCACTCCAGAACAAGTACAAATATGACTCTGTCATTGTCCATGTTGCTGTGAATGACCTGAGCCATACCTCCCTGGACTACATGGAAGAGCTCTCTGATCTTGTAGACCAGGCCGGTATGACCCTGACCCAATTAGCATCCTGCCCTCACCAAGAATGATACAACAGTATAAAGAAAAAATTATAAATTTCAACAATTGGCTAAGTTTCTGGTGTCATTAAAAGGGAATCCAGTGTCTGTCTGCCTGGGATGACATGCTCGACAAGAAACGCTGCTTCACTAGAGACAGCTTGTACCTGTCACCCTTAGGCTTTCGAATACTGGCCAAGGCTCTTGCCACCCCCATAGTGCCTTTTTTAGGCAAGGCTCAAAAGACAAACCCACCGCCATAAATAGCACAAGTAACAAAAAACTGAGGGTAATGCTACTCAGTGCCAGAAGTCTAAACCTCAAAATGCACGCACTCGAGGCACTCCTCAGTATGGAGAAAATCGATATATGTGCAGTAACAGAAACTTGGTTTAAGGCTCCAGAGGGCACCCCAGCACTACCAGGCTACAACTCATATCATACATTTCGGCCACAGAACCCGGACCGAAAAACAAAAGGTGGGGGCGTATTCATATTCATCAAGGATACCCATACTTCCAGGTTAGTGGCACAGCACAATGCTTCAGAGATCATCCATCAACTAACAATGGGCAAAACTGCAATTCAAATTGTAGCTTGCTACAGATCACCCACCATGTCCCAGGACCCCCATTCTGCATTTCTGGAAACACTGGGAAATATAAAGGTCCTACCAAACACCCTAATATTGTGTGATTTCACTTACCCAAACATTAATTGGGAGAACTACTCAAGTACTAACTTCCTTGCCCAAAATTTCCTAGAATTTATAAACTCAAACACCCTGATCAACTGGTCAACACTCCCACCAGAGGTGACAACATATTGGACCTGGTCATCACCAACATGGGAGACCAGTGCTCCACACTGGAGGTCAACCCCTCGCTGGTTAGATCTGACCATAAACAAATCACTTTGGATATCCACATTCTGCCCCCAACCCAGGACAAGGAAACCACCGTGAAAAACTTTTCAAAAGCAAACTTCTTGTTACTTAAGACTGAGGTGGAAAGTTTCAAAGCCTCCATGCTAAAGGATAACATTGTCCAAGCAGCAAAATCCTTTACTAATGCATTCTATGGGCACCTACAAAAATGCATAGATTGTGCTATCCCAAGCAAAACCAAGACTCACTCCTCCAAGAAAAGGAAACCAGTCAGGTGGACTCCTGCCATAAACAAGCTATACAATAAAAGGAGGAAACTAGTACAGAAAAGAGTAAAATCCCAAGAAGGGAAAACATCCCTGATCAGTAACAGCAAGAAACTACGACCCTCATAAAATACTCCAAGGTGAATTTCAAAAGAAAAATTGCCAAGGACTCCAAAGATAACCACAAGGCATTCTTTAGCTATGTCAAGAATCTAAGTGGCAATGCTCAGATCTGCTCAGAGTTAGTGCAGAATGGTACAAAATACACTGAACTGACCGATATTGCCAATATCCTGGAAGACAGGTTCAGCGCAAACCTCATCCCCCTCTCACTCCCAAAAGGGTCCATAACCATACCAGAAGAATGTAGAACTTCTGAAATCACAGACACTCAGGTTAAAACAGCCCTCTCCAAAGCCAAAAACACAGCATCAATGGGACCAAATGGTGTCCCAGGCTGTGTCCTACATGAGCTCAAAGATGAACTAACCCCTCACCTAAACACACTGTTCAAACTCAGCCTCTCCACAGGCTACGTACCCATAGAGTGGCGCACAGCAACTGTTATTCCGCTTCCCAAAGGTGGAGCCACAACAGACCCTGGGAACTATCACCCTATAAGCCTGACTAGCTTGGTCTGCAAGGCTATGGTGCGCATCATCATGGAACACATTAACAGAGTCATTGGGAACCTCCAAACACTGGACCCTACCCAGTTCGGCTTTGTTAAGGGAAGATCATGCCTCCTAAACCTGGTGGAATTCTTTGAGACAGTTACCAAGGTTATAGATGAGGGAAAGGTGGTACACATAGCCTACTTAGACCTCACAAAGGCCTTTGACACCATTCCCCATTCTGGTATTATAGACAAGCCTGAACATAAACCCCTATGTCACAAGATGGGTTGCCAACTGGCTCATGGACAGAACCCACATGGTAAGAGTTGCAGGAGCTAGGTCTGACTCTAAACTGGTTACAAGTGGCATTCCCCAGGGCTCAATCCTAGGACCCCTCCTGTTCGGCATATACTTCTCAGAGGTACAGGCAAGCACAGGAGGACTATGGCTGACCAAGTTCACAGATGACTGCAAACTAGGGGCTATAATTGACTCTCTAGCTGACACAGACATCCTCCAAAAGGGTCTCACTGAGACAGATACCTGGTGTCAAAATCATGGCCTCACGCTAAATGACAAAAAGTGCATAGTCATCCCCTTTGGAAAAAACAAAGTACCCACAAAAAATACCACACAGGTGGTAGTGCCCTAAATATGGAAGATGTAATAAGGGATATGGGGACCCAAGTAGATAGTAAACTCTCCTTTGATAATCACATTGCCAAAGTGGTGAGAAAATCCTTCTATGTGTCCCACCTTTTCACAAAAGGGTTCGCATCCAGATCAAAACAGGTCATTGTGCCCCTCTACTCATCGCTCATCAGACCCATCATAGAGTACAACGCCCCATTTGGGATGTATCTTACAAGACACCTGCAACAGCTGGAAAGACCATAGAAGTACCTCACCAAGAGGATCACTTGCTTCAAACAGATGCCCTATGCAGCTTGACTGAAGAAACTCCAGCTGTACTCGGTTGCATACTGCCTACTCAGAGGTAATCTCTGCCTGACATACAAGGCCATGTCCAACCCAGAACTGATGGACATGCTCCACCTAAAGAAAAGCTTATCCCCTCGAGCCACACGGTCTAGGGATCTAAACCTCACCACAACAGTAAATAGGACGTAATGAAGGGATAGATTCCTGTCACAGAGACTTCCCATGCTTTGGAACAAGATTCCAATCTACATTAGGCAGAGCTCCTTGCTATCACTCTTCAAGAGAAACCTTGATGAGTGGATGGGAAAGAGAAAGTTTACCCCGGGGATCACTTCAGTGGCTCTGCTGGACAGAGGCACAGGGAATTAATCTAATGGGGTGGCGAAAGCCAACACATTCTGGTTAGGCTTATAAATGCCTTTGGGCAGATAGCCTAGTACCTACCTATGAGCCCATGAACCTATGAAGAGATTCACTGAATGGGGTAATTTGAAATGTTTGTGAAATAAACAATTGCATAGAATAAATATGATGTTAAGAGTGGAGAATGTCATATTTCATTGCAGAAAATGTGTATTTTGCTCCATTAAGAAAGAGAATCAATAACTAAGCTCTTGCACATGGTTAGCACATTTTATGCTGTTAATAAAAACAATTTTAAAGAGTAACTGTAATGTAATACTAAGTGATCAGAAAATAATAGAGATGCATGCTGGAAAACTTTTATTTACAAATGGAAGAGACCCATTTTTAAGTATTTAAATGAGAAGGGAATAGTTGAGAGGTATGATGTATCTATTTATTTTTTTTTTAACATTTGTTTACCAGGAAAGTCAGACTTAGAACAAAGCCAATTTTCAGCAGAGGCCCCAGGAGAAATGCTCTAGACACATGTCTTTTGAAACATGGGTGGAAACCAGAACAAACCCACACAAACACAGGGAGGACATGCAGACTCCAAACAGAAGGCACCCCAGCTGAAAATCAACTGGAGAACCTCTTGCTGTGAGGCGACAATGCTACCGCTGCACCACTGTGCCATCCAAATGTAACTAAACTTCCATATCTGTATGTGGAGGTTCTACAACTTTCAATGATGCTAAAAGGAATAAAACGTACATGTCCTGAAACTGGTTATGTTAAGGATAGAGCAGATTCTATAACTATTAATAGTATTTATTTGGTGAAAAGTTATTGGAATTGCCTTTATGTGGGAAAGATGGAAAGAGCATTATATTGGCATCTAATGCAGTATCTATTGCTATTAAAAACAGAATAGAAAATAATATACTTGCCACCATAATTAAATTATTCACTTCCAGTTGCTTGAGCGGTTGAAGAAGAAACCATAATGTGCTGACTTTAATAAGATGGGTTATGGGTTTGATTGACAATATATGTTGTAAACCTTCACTGGAGTTGAATGTAACTTCTGTCCTAAAATAATGATGAAATGAGGAGGCTCACTTTATTTACCTTTAAAAGTGTGTTTCAAATCAAGTGAGTAGTGGTTTTCAATAGGAATCCTAACAATATCAGATCACTTACTGAAATTTTTTATTTGTTTTTATTAGGTGGTGAAATGGCTGCTCATTACCCAACCAGGTTGGGTGTTTCTCCTAGCTGAGTACATCGAACGGTCCCACCTAACTAAGCTGAAAATATTACAGGGTTATGCAATCCGCAATAATGTTAGAGTCTAAATTTTGTTTTCTTTCTCTGGTTTTGCTTGGTTTAATTTATTGTTTTGTTTGTTTGTCTTTTTAGCTTTTCCCAGTTAGGGGTTGCCACAGCGGAACTCCGGTCCACTAATGATTGGCAGTCGACTTTTATGGTGCCGAATTGCCAGACCAACGCCCAACCTTCAGCGAAGGCAAGCCCATTCACGCATGTCTTTCGAAGGCCACTCAACCACGGGAAGGACATGTGGATTCCACACAGAAGGCACTCCAGCCATGAATCAAACAGGAGAACTTCTTGCTGCAAGGTAACAACACTACCGCTGGACGGTACCACTGCAGCATACGCTTGGTTTAATTTATTAATCTCATAAAACAGGACTTACATTTCACTCGCAATTCTCAATTTCTAAATAGCATTTTGGGGTTGAGAAGTAAATAAGTAAATCAAATTATTGTCACATCTGGTCATCATTCAACTTGTCAAGATTTCTATATCATCAGCAAGAATATTAGCTTTAAATAAATGTCCATTATCTAATTTAATGACTTAAATGACAAAAGCAAAACTGCAGTTTAGACATGTTCTTAAAGTTATATGGATTAATATATATACTTTGTTTAAGATCCATACAACATTGCATCTGAAGATCTCCTTTTATGGAAAGAACATCCATTTCATTATTTCATTGGAGGTAGTCAGTACAATTTTGGCACAAGTGTATTTCTTAGCATTTAGAGCTGCTGGTAGGAAGAATTAATAGAGTATAGAAGGGGTAGTCATTTTAATTGTGGAATCTATCTCTGTTTGTCTCATTATTAATCAGATCAATTAATGTTCCCTCCTTGAGTGTTGATCTAGTGATCTCTGAAGGTGTTGTCAGTCCAAAGACTTGGACTGAGATTGATATCCAAAGAGAAGATCAAGATCCATAGTTCTTCAAAACATTATTTAGATATTGCAGAACTTAAAGGTCGTTGTGGGATATTTAATCTTTCAGATAATTTAAAACTGTGCACAATAGAAGTAAACAATACACACACTAAAAGCACCCTAATATTTAACTCTTTCCCCAGTAGACTTTCTACAGATGTTACAGTCAAAATATACTTCCGAAGACTAGCTGATAATATTAGTCTTTATGGAGCTGTTAGTCTTTATGGAGCTGTCATCTATGGATGCAAACTGGAGAGCTTTTCATTTTATAACAGGAAGGAAACATTGAAGATTTCTTCTGACAAAATATACGATTTCTGGAATGTTCTGCAATGTTAACAATGCCTCAGATACTAAACCATAATTCAGAAGCCTAGTTATGGCTCTGGGTCCCCAACACATTGATAAAAACCTGCTTTATCCTATATCTTTTCATCTGAAAAGAAATAATGATTGTAGCCTACACCATAAAAAAGCAAAAAACAGAAAAAAGCTGCCTTGCACCTCCAATTCTCTATGTACCCAAACATACTAACTCCAAGATTGCACAACAGTGGAGGATAAGAACAAATGTTCTAACCCCCTGTTTTACAAATCTCACACTAGTCCATACAGTTCAAGTGATAAACAGATAATTAAATCATTCAGTTAAATAAATGATTCCCATGTTTTTCTCTAATAGAGAAAATTAAAGGTTAATAGCTGTAGGATAGACTGCATTGCAATTAATATTGTCTTTGGGAAGATAAAACAGACACAAGAACAATAAGAGATGGGTTTCTCCGGCCATGTCTACCAGTCTTTTATGCATTTAACTCGGAAATATAAGATTCTAGAGGCTGAGTATCTTAAATTTTGTGATATTAAAACAACTCTAACTTTAAAGGTTTTGGAGAACTCCATAAGAAAGCTTTAACTAAACTATTAGTCTACAGATGAACCTCTATATCTCTTTCCATAAAACTTAGAAGCTATTTTCTTTAAAACGTTCATGCAGGTTTTCTTTCAAACCACCCCAAAATTATTGTTGGAGAGTTAAAGATTAAAGAAGTTAATTTCCTTAATTCATTCATGTCCATTAAATAACTAATTTTCAAATCTAAGCCCCAAAAGTTTGGTAAAGCAAAGGAACAGATGCTTGAGTGCTGATCTGAAGAAAAAATAAAACTGGTGATTTTCTTGTACTTTTTTAGTTCCCCTTTTTTGTCATCACCCTCCTCTCAGCCATCCTTTTCATCCATTCTTCTCAAGTGTACCTCATTTTGAGGAACATTCTTCATTTGGGGTCTTAAAAAGTGCATGTTCCTTGAAGTTCCACATTTAAAGCATTTGTTACACATTCGGAGTTAACAATATTTTAACTACCAATGGCAAATAAAAATTAATCGTAATATTTCATTGATGTACCTATTCTATAAGTAAAATATCACATTTCAGCCATCCTCTGACCTTCCTGGTGGAAGTTGTTAGTAAGCCATTAGTAAGTGTTCCACATTTTGCCCATGTGTTCCACATTATGAGAGGCAGTGTTCCTCATTTTGGAGATGGAAGGTTGAGAGCTATGTTTTCATCCTTTGCTAATGGAGGTTTCTATTACTGTAATTCCTAAATCTGTGAAAGACTCATTCATTTCTTCATTAAACAGGCTTGTTTTTGCAATACACATGGCACCTAATATACCAGACACCAACAAAGAAAAGATATGCATGAAGGTACTGAACGTACTGAATGTGGATCCAGCTAGATTTATTAAGGACTGCAAATGCTCAGACTAAGTGCACATGTCTCTCTACATTTGGACTGAACTGAAATGCATCGCATCCAGGAATCTTGGGTTCTAGTGTCACTTCATGCTGAAAAGCATTTAGTAAAGTAGGCTAGGCTTTTCTTTTCAGAACTTTGAAGTTATGGGTTTTACAAGGCACTTTATTAAATTAATAGAAGGTACATAACACATACAACAGTTAAAGATAGGTCCAATGCAGTTTACTATCTTAAAGACTCCTTAAATTTCAGGTCATATGCAGGCAAATGGGGTAACATTCACTCTACAAATTTCTCAGTGCAGTAGCATCTCAAGAGTGTTCCTTCATGGCGCATTGGTTTTCATTATAGGTTCGTAGGTAAGTACTAGGCTACGGCCCTTGCATGCCATTTTGAAGACTAGCCAATTTCACTTTTTGTGCTCAAAATAATCTATCCCATTCGACTATAGATGGGCCTTATCCATCCCATGGTTAATAATTATATATTACCCCTGGTGTGAATAAATGGGACCATACCTCAGATAATGTGAGGGACCTAAGCAGATAAAATTATTTAGGAGCCACCTATGTCCATTAGTTGCATTGGGGGCAGTCCTGTGTTAAATGTTCTGTTTCTCATCTATAGATCTAAGTTGCACTTGAATACAGACAGGAATTAATGTTGTTTGATGTGAATGGGGTGTCTGTTCCATAGCAACAGTATCCACTGTGAGACTTATCAGTCCCTCCAAACCATTCTGTTGATGTTGCAGAAGAGGTTTACATCCCAAAGCTGAGTATTTCTGATGCCTTTTGACTTGCTGATGGGCAGCACAACCATCAGTAATGGGTCAGAGAATGCCTTGTATACCAGATGTAGGTTACTTTTTAGCAGTTTGTAGTTTAGGAAGTATAGTGACAGGGCTTTGACTCAGTCCATGTAGAACATGTTGTTTAGGCCTTATATCCTTTTAGTAAGGAATTTCTGTGGGTGTTCCAGTTGTTTCATGTGTCTGGACAGGTACATGCCAAAGGGAGCATTATATTTAATGATTAGCCTAATGAGGGCTGATTAAAGGGGGACAATGACATCCCTGTTTCTAGACACAGTTACTTTGTTATAAGCTGTGCAATATACAAGGACTTTCTTATAACAATGGACACACATTGGCCAAAAGTTAGGTCACTGTCCACATAAGTTCTCAAATCCCAAACAACTGGGTCAACTCTTAGGGATGTATTGCCACTGTGGTAGTTCCCTGGGGTAGAAGACTCCCCAAAGGATGCAATAATGCATTTTTTGGCATTTAGTTTCCGTCCATAATTTGGCACCAGTTATTTATTTGGAACAAACTTTCTTGTTGGATGGCGAAGTCATTTGGTAATTCAGTGACTGAGCCTAGCTTGCAGTCATCTGCAAACTTAGTCAACCAGAGCCCTTGGTATTGACTTTTACTTCAGAAAAGTAGATGCCAAACAGGAGAGGTTCCAACACAGAACTTTGGGGAACTCCACTGATGACTGGTCCATTTGTGGAAGTAACTTCCCCTATTTTGATTGTTTGCCATTTGTGAGCCAATTAACAATCCAGTGGTGGATGGTGACTTCAAATCAAAGGGTGGGGACTGCAGGAGACAGCTGAATGGGTGGGGCCAACAGGAATGGGTGAGGCCAACTAGAAAGGGGTGGAGCTATGCTCAAAACCACAAAAACTGGAACTTTAACTAAATACACTGCTTTGGATGCCAAACTGTCATTATGAGAGTCTAATTAAGACAAAATAAAGTGGAGAAGAAAAAAAATATTTCATTGCATTGGCTACATGACAGCTTACTTGATAGCTAAATGTAAACAAAAAGGTTGTGAGGCATGAAAAAATAAATTACTTTTTCAATACACTACTGGAATGCCAGTCAAAATCAAGTATAACAAAAATAAGCAGCACTCAACTCAAACCACTTCTCATTGTACTGCAGTTCTAATTATAATGTATATTCAGCTTTATAAAAGTACCAAGTAACATGCTGAAAGTAGCAACCTCTGTGATACTGATTGCCCCCACTTATAAAAATGTTTCTTATCCAAAAAAGACCTGCTGCCTGACAACAACTATCTACTTGCTTCATGGGGAAAACATGAGCAAAGTAAAAAATGAACAACAAACAACAAACACGCTCAAGATAAATTGCTTAAGGATTACTGCACAGGTTAAGGACCACACATGATAGACTGACATTCTGTTTAGTTTATGGGTAAAGCCTACAAAGATGACTGCAAGTCTCCAACAAATGTAATGAGCTTCTGAAAATGCTGCAGTCCTGTCCTTTATTACAAATACTGTCATATGCATTTCAATACCTAAGGCTTATACGTTATATAGTTATGTAAATATTCTCTGCATGCCAACAACAAAAAGGCTTTCAATATTGATAATTCTTTAGCAGTATGCTTATTAAAGCTTACTTGCATCTTACAATCTCAGGCAAGCTTACCCGATGGTCATTAAAGCAATGCTACTTAAACACAGAGCAACAGGCACTGCAACAACATGCATTTTCTGAATAATAAGAAGCATAAATCAACAATATAAAAATATGACAGAAAACCAGAACATTCTGCAAAATCAAGGACAGATGAAAAGCCACCATAGTACTTGTGTCTACCATGGATGGGGGATACTTTGCTCACTTATACTGCATAACTCCTCCTTGCTTTGCTTGGACACATCCAGAGTCATTACATGGGAGAGCGGAGTACAAGTATGTCACAATTTGAAATGTGTCTGGCTGATGATGATGGCACTGACACATTTGTTATACCTCTCAACCTTAGAGCAAGAAACCTGGAAAAAGCCATTAATAGAAGTGGGACAAAGGCCCAAAAATAAGGACAATTTTTAAATATTACTCTTATAAACTTAGTTTGTGCATACCTCTGCACCTCTTAACCCAGGAAATCTGGACAAGGCCAAATATATTGGGGGACGAAACAAACAGTACTACAGATTGCTCTTGTATAAACTTAGACAGTTGATCGAATAACAGGTCTTGATTTAGCATGCATTTTTATGAAGGGTTTGAAGTCTGAAACTCAGTGTCTGTCATTATTAAGTGACTTCATTCCTAAATGATTTTCCAGAAAACCACAAATTTTATGAGGAACAAACCAAAAATCTATTCTGTGAAAATCTGGACAGTTGACAGGCATAGTTCAGCCGGAAGAATTGTGTGGCAGAAGTCCTACACAACAAACTTAGCTCCCTAGGTGTGGACAATAAGTACCCCCCCCCCAAAAAAAAAAATGAAGATCTAAGAGAAGTGATTGCTTCAGTCTGGCTTCATCACTTTCAGTAGCAGTCAGACTCAGTCAGTGAAAATATTTAACAAAAAAAGTTTGTGCTTGTAGACAGTTGATTTAACTGGTTCCTATTTGAACACATCCAACCAAGAACTGGGAGGTGACGTACCTGAGCTGATCAAATAAATTATATTCCTTGAATAATACAGTATAGTTGTTAGAGGGTGTTTTAAATTTATTGTTTTGAACATTTTTCCAGTAAACAATAAAACAAAATGCATGAATCAAAAATGACAAAATTGCCCTGTTCAGAACATTTCCATCATAAAAGTCTACTCAAACTTCTACAATCCATCAGTATCAGTAAACATGCACAATCTCTGCAGAAGTAAAAGTCATCTAAATAATTCTACATTAAAGAGACTGTAACTAATGAATAGGTTGCTGCTAGCAAACAACTTTATATTTCATTGTTTCACCTACAAACAAAGTGCCTGTTGCCCTTGAGGAATACATTGCCTATGTTACATTAAAAAATGATAAGCTAGTAATATTGCAATAGGGAATGGATGGCAAACTGATAACAGGTTCATAGTTACTAAGTATCTCCGCCAAAGAGGACATTCTCAGGTCTGCAGCATCCACCCCTTTTAAAAGTACAACACAGTACAGTATCAGCAATGCATCTAAATAATATGAGAGTAGAACCCACAGCCTTCTGCATCAAAAGCAAGTATTCAACCTGTTATGCTATTGACAATGCAAGCAGCCTCACCATAAGCAGCACTAAACTTCTCTTCCCTGAAGCTCTCAGCTCCTTGTAAAATCTACTCGACACTCAACTGTATCTCTCAACTTTGCAGCACAAGAAATCTGGAAAAAAGCCAAAATTTATTGGGGGGGGGGACAAAATCCCAAAACCAGGGACACATTTTAAACATTGCTTGTATAATCTTGGAAAGTTGCTAGAATAAAATGTATTACCACCATGCATTTCACTACCAGGTCTTGAACCTGGGACCATGTGCGCTACAGTCAGAGCAACATACCAATATGCCAAATCAGCTAATTCTTAGAAGATAGGAAGACTGAAACTTAAATGGCTATAATTTAGTGAATTAAATTCTCACCATAGCTGTCAACCTCTTAGCACAAATCACCTGGACAAAGCCAATAATGGGGGAATACCGCCCCCAAACATATTCAGTGAATTCAATTCTCACCATAGCTCTCAACCTCTTAGCACAAAAAACCTGGACAAAGCCAATAATGGGGGAATACAGCCCCAGAAATAGGGACAATTTTCAAATATTGATCTTATAAACTTAGAAAATTGCTAGAATAAAAGGTTTTGTGTTATCATGTATTTTCTGAAGAATATGACGTCTGAAATTCAAATGCCTGTCATTATTTAGTGAATTCAATTCTTCACTGATTACAAAAATCCAGAAAACCACAGATTTTATAAGGAACAGAACAAAACAGAACAAAAATATGAGGCAAAAATCTGAACAGTTTTCACAAGTGGTGGTGCATAGGGAATTCAGGATCTTGCTACCTGTACCCAAGGTACAGGGCTTGAGCATAAGTAACTCTAGCCACCAGGTGGGGAATTTTACACACACACATGTTGCAGTCCGATCTCCTTCCAGTCTATCTGTACACTGATGCCTTCTCTTCATAATCCAGACTGGTTAAATGGGGCGCACACATGTGCTGTTCTGGGAATCGAAGCTACAATTCTGTTTTCTTCATTTTACAGCTGGGGGGCTGCAGTCCTGCAGTCCAATAGCACAAGCCACCCCTGTAACAATCCAGTGAGTTACACAGTGTTTTTTTCCAAGTTTATTTTGCTGTTTTACTATGCCTCAGTGTGAAGCATCATTATGAACATCATTGACTTGGAATTACTCTGTTGTGATATAGTGTGAAAGTTTGTGACAGTTCATAGGTTCATAGGTAGGTACTAGGCTATTAGCCCTAGGGCCTATATAATCCTAGCCAAAAAGGTACCCTGGCTTTCGCCACCCAAGAAAATTATTTTCCTGTGCCCCTGTCGAGCAGAGCCACAGAAGTGATCCCTGGGGTGAATTTCCTATTTCCCATCCAATCATCAAGACTTTTCTTGAAGAGTGCTAATGAGGAGCTCTGTTTGACACAGATAGGTAGTTTGTTCCAGAGTATGGGAAGTCTCTGGGACAGGAATATATCCCTCCAGCATGTTCTGTTTATTGTGTTGACAAGGTTTAGGTCCCTAGAGCATGTAGCTTGGAGGTATTGGGATTTCTTTAAGTGGAGCATGTCCAACAGCTCTGGGTTTGACATAGCTTTGTATGTTAGGCAGAGATTGCCTCGGAGTAGGCAATATGCGACGGAGAAAAGCTGGAGGTTTTTGAGATGGTCTGTGTAGGGCATCTGTTTGAGGCCAGTAATCCTCTTTGTGAGGTATTTCTGTGGCCTTTCTAGTTGTTGTAGATGTCTTGTGAGGTACATACCAAAAGGGGCGTTGTAGTCTATAAAGGGTCTAATGAGTGATGAGTAGAGGGGAACAATGACCTCTTTTTTCCTGGATGAGAAACCTTTTTTGATGAGGTGAGCCACATAGAAGGATTTCCTGACCACTGTGGTGATGTGATTATCAAAGGAAAGACTACTGTCCACCTGTGTTCCAAGGTCTCTTATCACACTTTCGGCATTAAGTAGACTACCACTTATGTGGCAGTTCATGGGTACAGAGTTTTTACCAAAGGGGATGACAATACACTTTTTGGCATTGAGCTTCAGGCCATGGCTTTGACACCAGGCATCTGTCTCAGTGAGGCCCTTTTAGAGTATGTCCACATTGTTAGGAGTTTCAGTTATGGCTCCTAGTTTGCAGTCATATGCAAACTTTGTTAGCCAAAGACCTTCTGTGTTAGCCTGTACTTCAGAAAAGTAGATACCAAACAGGAGAGGGCCCAGGACTGAACCCTGTCGTACTCCACTTGTCATTGGTCTGAAGTCGGATTTGGAGTCTGCTACTTTCACAGTGTGGGTTCTGTCGTGTGCCAGTTGACAACCCATCTTGTGACATAGGGATTTATACCTAGTTTAGTGAGCTTATCTATAATTCCAGAGTGGCGTATGGTGTTGAAAGCCTTGGCGAGATCTAGATAAGCTGTGTGAACCACCTTACCCTCATCTATGGCTTTGGTGACTGCTTCAAAGAAGTCAATCAGGTTTAGGAGACATGATCTGCCTTTTACAAACCCGAACTGGGTAGGGTCCAGAGTTTGGAGATTACCAATGTCTTTGTTTATGGGTTCCATGAATATACATTCCATGGCCTTGCATACCAGGCTCATCAGGCTAATGGGGCAGTAGTTCCCAGGCTCCGTTGTGGCTCCCCCTTAGTGGAGTGGGATAATCATCGCAGTGCACCATTCAGTGGGCACAAAGCCTGAGGTAAGGCTCCGATTGAACATGGTACTTAGGTAGGGTGCCAGTTCATTCTGTAGTTTGTGTAGAATGCAGCCTGGGATATTGTCAGGTCCCATGGATGCTGTGTTCTTGGCTTTGGAGAGTGTGTTTTTTACCTGTGCAGCCGTGATTACAGGAACTTTGCATTCTTCCGGTATAGAGATGGGCCCTCTAGGGGGTGAGAGGGAGGTAAAGTTAGCACTGAACCTATCTGCCCGGATGTTGGCAATAACAGTTGGTTCTATATATTTAGTGCCATTCTGCTGTAACTCAGAGCAGATCTGAGTGTTGCCATTGAGATTCTTGACATAGCTATAGAATGTTTTGTGGTTGTCTTTAGAGTCAGTGGCAACTTTGTTTTCGTAACTAGCTTTGGACGATTTTATGAGGGATCTCAGCTTCTTACTGAGGTTGACCAGGGAGTTCCTCCAGTCATGGGATTTTACTCCTTTTTGCAGCAGTTTCTTTCTTCAGTTGTAGAGTTTGTTTATGGCAGAGGACCACCAGATTGGCTTCCTTTTTTTGGAGGATAGCATCTTGGTTCTATTAGGATAGCATGATCCATGCACTTGTGCAAGTGCTTATAAAGTGCATTTGTGTAGGATTCAGCAGTCGTAGATCTATTGTCTGTCTGCATGGGTGTCATGAAGTTTGCCACTTCTGTCTTAAGAAGTGTGAAGTTGGCTTTGGAGAAGTTTTTTTACAGTGGTTTCCCTAATTGGGGGTGGGGGTGGGGGTGGGATGTGGATGTCTAGGGTGATTAGCTTGTGGTCAGATCTGACCAAAGAGGAATTGACCTCAGGTGTGGAACACCGGTTGCCCATGTTGGTAATGACCAGGTCTAGGATATTGCTGCCCCTGGTGGGGGTATATAGAAAGTGGGGAGTATATAGAAAATACTGCTCTACACATCAAAGCGGACAGTCATAAGGATGCCCATGCAGGCATGCAAAATGGCTTTCAGCCCTTCAGCAAAGGTTCAGTCAGTAAATCTATTTTAGTCAATACACATTTTTAGTAAACTACTTGTACCATCATGATTCAAGTAGCCTCAAGAAATTTTTTTAACTAGGTCAGACACATAGAGAGCTAGGAATTACCATCAATAACTTTTACTTATGATGAACAACTGACTTTTACAAGAAAGAAAAATATCCAGTCTATTAGGTTCTTATCAGTGCCTACCTTACTCAGATAGCCATATACAATACTGACATTGCTAGAAAAACCCTACCATCACATTCAGTACAAATTTATCAGAATAGTGATAATGTTATAGAAAGCTTAGTGTTATGGGCAGGATTAGGGTTAGTATTAACTTGCATGAGCAATGTGAGCAATGGGAGTAATGCAGGGCACTGAAACGACTTCTGCATTAGGTTAGTCAGATTTGCTAGTGAAATGTGGGTAAAGGAGACACTTGTCTGTGACAATAGTTTGAAATGAGTAGCAGCACTTTCCACTGAAGAAAGACTGGTGGCTTTGTAGGTCTGTCACATTTTTAGGTGATCTTTTAGAAGTCAGCATTCTAGACTGTTTTATTCCCTTTTCATTATGTGGTGCTATGCAGTGGTAAGGTGTGGGTGACTGATATTTCACTC
This sequence comes from Protopterus annectens, assembly GCF_019279795.1. Lineage (NCBI taxonomy): Eukaryota > Metazoa > Chordata > Ceratodontiformes > Protopteridae > Protopterus > Protopterus annectens. The sequence continues at coordinate 67,176,086 of NC_056742.1, forward strand.
ATGTTGTGGAGGATGTCATTTGATTATGAGGATACACTGGATCTACCTGGAAATCACCATTACATTTGCCAATTATTTTATTTTTGAATTTGGCATTATTCCTGTAAAGGGAATAATATTTGTATTTTACCTTTTTCAGACACATGGGTGGTGAAATAAACTTTTTTTTTCACTGTATTTTGGTTTTGGCAGACTGTCATGCACTGTCACATAACCAGAAAGATTGTAGTCATATTTACCACAGTGCAGGGACAGAGAAACAATATACAGCAAATGTGTCTTTGTCTATCCTGATAAATGTTGTGTCAAAATGCCTTGTGATAGACTCCCTTATAGTAAGGATGTATTGATTAGAAGCAGGCATATGCAAATGGTATCTAACAGTGGCGGCCTTTAATAAATGTTCTTTTGGACAAAATAAGCAGATGTATTTCTCACAGGTAGTGATGGATGAGAGTGGTAGCAGTGCTATGATTAACCAGCTGGTAAATAGCACAGAAGAATAAGGCTCTGAACTGTTAATGAGCCACTTCCTGTAGTTAAGGATATAGGTTGGATTCTTTTCACCTCCATTTGCTTACTATGTGGCTCTGAGCTGGTCACTTAACCAGACATTGCAGTCAAATTGCCCCTGAAGATAGACACTTTGGGTTGTGGGTTGGCATAATGGTTAAGGTGCTTTTCTCACAAATACAAGATACAGTGTTCGATTCTCACCTTTGAAGGAACATTGGCTAAGCTTAAACTGGCTTGCAAGGGCAGGTAGCCATTACTTACCTAGAAGTAAAGGATGCTAATGGCAGTAGGATGGTTTGGTTATAAGGTAGGGTGGGATGACAAAAATATGACATAGAATTAGGTAATAACTAGATAAGGATGACAAAGTAGTTAATGATAAATGGGAACAAGCTAGTAAAATGGTACTATATATAACAACAGTACCTTAATGTCAGAGAATTGTCAACAAAATAATTCTTTAATAGCCAGCAATAGGTCAGTAGCAAGTGAAATCAGAATTTGACAAAAGAATACTAATATACAAAGCAGGAATTAGTGGTCTAACAGTAACAGCAGTCTGACAGAAAAATAGTCTAGGTACAAAATATCATACTAGTGGAACAGTACAACAAAACAGTGAATAGCAGTTCAATAGCAAACAACCTACTAAGAACAGAAAAAGCAAAAAAAATAAAATAAAAATAACAGCAGACATTATGAAAAGTGCAAAAGACAGCTGTAACTGCAAACAGAGCAAAAGCAGATCTGTTTAACAGAAGGAACAATTTAATGATCAGGCACAAATCAATAGTGATTCTGTTAAATAGCAACAACAATAAAAATAGCTGCAAACTAGGTGAGATTAGTAAAAGTACAACAAAACAGTACAATACCAGACAACTCATCAAAAAGTAACGAGTGCAAGAAAGCAAATGTGGAACAAAAGGCAAACCAGTAAAACCACCAAAAATGCAAAAAGGTACAACAGCAGAGAATGAAACAAAAAAAAAAATAGACAAACCAAAATTAAGAAGTATAAATGTACAGAAACATATAAACCTCAACAGGAAAAATGGTATTTAACCATGTAGGTGTTTCCTTGAAATGAAGGAGTTTTAGTAGCTGGTACCTAATTCAGTACAGGGTGAAGTTTTATCTGTAAGGGCTATTATGATAGGCTGCAGTGCCATGATGTGTGTCACATTAGTAGCCTAAACCCATGGTGTGCATTTATATGCAGTAGTCTGCAGTGCAATAGTTCTTAACTGAAAGCTTACAAATTTCCCTTGAGACTGTAAACAACAGAAAAACACAGGAACGACACACAACAGAACAGCAAGGAAAGTTACCATCTCTTCCTCCTTTCACCAGGAAACTTAATAGGAACTGTTCTAATCTAGTTTAGACAAGCCCGTCACTGGGGTATAAAATCGATATTTCAGCTCACCATTCATCACAATTTACATATCAAAAATGGCGAGCCAGAAAAACCTTAAAAACACAGAATAGCTGCCCACCTCCCCAAAATTTTATATATATATATATATATATATATATATATATATATATATATATATATATATACATATATGTGACTCCATATTTGCACAACAGTAAAAAAAAAAGGGGAAACTCCACAGAAAATGCACTGCTGACTTGTACAATACAATGCACTGTGGCAAAACTCATCATGACATTTATCAGAATCATCAATCACCCCATAATTTTGGCATTTTCTACATGGGGTTAGGATGTTATGTTTGCTATTTGCCATCTCTCTCAATTCAATGTCACACTCCTGTCATTACTGACTCTCATGCCTGACTGCAACAGATCTTCTCTCACACAATCCATCCACCTCTTTGCTGGACTCCCTCATTTCCTCTCTTTTATCCTGTCTGTTCCAAATCATCTTCACCAGATTGTCTTCTGCTTTTCTGCACATGTGCCTGAACCAGAGTAATCTGTTCTTTTTGATCTTTTATGCAACTACAGCTACTTTGGATTCTGCTCTAATGACCTTATTTCTTCATCTGTCCCATAGTGTGCATCCTACACCCTTTTTCGGGCACTTCATTTTCATCACCTCTAGCTTTCTCATCCGCTATGCCTTTACTGCCGAAGTTTCTGTACTATACAGTAGTACTGGTTGCACCACTGTTTTGTACACCTTACTTTTCAGATTCTTTGGTATTCTTCTGTCATAGGTTCATAGGTTCATAGGTAGGTACTAGGCTATTGGCCCAAGGGCCTACGTAAGCCTAGCCAACAAGGTTCCCTGGCTTACACCACCCAAGAAAGTTATTTTCCTGTGCCACTGTCGAGCAAAGACACAAAAGTGATCCCCGGGTGTATTTCCTATTTCCCATCCACTCATCAAGATTTTTCTTGAAGAGTGCTAATGAAGAACTTTGCTTGACATAGATGGGTAGCCTGTTCCAGAGTATGGGAAGTCTCTGGGACAGGAATCTATCCCTACAGCATGTCCTGTTTAATGTGGGGATGAGGTTTAGGTCCCTAGAACATGTAGCTTGGAGGGATTGGGATTTCTTTAGGTGTAGCATGTCCAACAGCTCTGGGTTTGACATAGCTTTATATGTTAGGCAGAGATCACCTCAGAGTAGGCGATATGCTACGGACTAAAGCTGGAGTTTTTTGAGGCGGTCAGTGTAGGCCATTTGTTTGAGGCCAGTAATCCTCTTTGTGAGGTACTTCTGTGGCCTTTCCAGCTGCTGCAGATGTCTTGTGAGGTACATTCCAAAAGGGGTGTTGTACTCTATAATGGGTCTAATGAATGTCGAGTAGAGGGGAACAATGACCTATTTTTTCCTGGATGAGAACCCTTTTATGATGAGGTGTGCCACGTAGAAGGACTTCCTGTCTACTGTGGCGATGTGACTATCAAAGGAGAGACTACTGTCCACCTGGGTCCCAAGGTCTCTTATCACGCATTCAGTGTTAAGTAGATTGCTGCCTATGTGGTAGTTCATGGGTACAGAGTTTTTACCAAAGGGGATGACACTGTACTTTTTGGCATTAAGCTTGAGGCCATGGCTCTGACACCAGGCATCTGTCTCAGCGAGGCCCTTCTGCAGGATGTTCACATCATTTGGGGACTTGACTATGGCTCCTAGTTTGCAGTCATCTGTGAACTTCATTAGCCAGAGGCCTTCTGTGTTGGCCTGTACTTCAGAGAAGTAGATACCAAACAGGAGAGGTCCCAGGAAGGAACCCTGTGGTACCCCACTTGTCACTGCTTTGAGGTCAGATTTGGAGTCTGCAACTTTTACAGTGTGGGTTCTGTCAGTGAGCCAGTTGGCAACCCATCTTGTGATGTAGGGATTTATACCTAGTTTAGTGAGTTTAGCTATAATTCCAGAATGGGGGATGGTGTCGAAAGCCTTGGCGAGGTCAAGATAGGCTGTGTGAACCACCTTACCCTCATCTATGGCTTTGGTGATTGCCTCAAAGAAGTTGATCAGGTTCAGGAGGCATGATCTGCCTTTCACAAACCCGAACTGGGTGGGATCCAGAGTCTGGAGGTTACCAATGTCTTTGTTTATGAGTTCCATGATGATAACGTTCCATGGCCTTGCACACCAGGCTCGTCAGGCTAATAGGTCGATAGTTCCCGGGATCAGTGGTGGCTCCCCCTTTATGGAGTGGGATAACTGTTGCTGTGCGCCATTCAGTGGGCACAAAGCCTGATGCGAGGCTATTATTGAACATGGTGCTTAAGTGGGGAGCCAGTTCATTCTGAAGTTTGTGTAAAACGCAGCCTGGGATGTTGTCCGGTCCCATGGATGCTGTGTTTTTGGCTTTAGAGAGTGCAGCTTTTACCTGCATAGTTGTGATTACAGGGTCTCTGCATTCTTCCTGTATAGATATGGGCCCTTTAGGGGGTGAGTGGGGGGTAAAGTTAACACTGAACCGATCTGCCAGGATGTTGGCAATATCAGTTGGTTCTGTAATTTTCGTGCCTTTGTGCTGTAACTCAGACCAGATCTGGGTGTTGCCATTGAGATTCTTGACATAGCTATACAATGCTTTGTAGTTGTCCTTGGAATTAGTGGTGATTTTGTTTTCGTAGCTAGTTTTGGAGGATCTTATAAGGGATCTCAGCTTCTTACTGAGGCTGACCAGGGAGTTCTTCCACTCATGGAATTATACTCTCTTTTGTAACAGATTTCCTTCTGTTGTACAGTTTGTTTATGGCAGGGGACCACCAGATTGACTTCCTTTTTTTGGAGGATAACATCTTGGTTCTGTTTGGGATAGCATGATCCATGCACTCATGTAAGTGCTTATAGAGTGCATTTGTGTAGGATTTAGCAGTTGTAACTGTATTGTCCATCTGCATGGGTGTCATGAAGTTCACCACTTCTGTCTTAAGAAGCATGAAGTTGGCTTTGGAGAAATGTTTTACTGTGGTTTCCTAATGGGGGGGTGGGGGTGGGATGTGGATATCAAAGTTGATTAGCTTATGGTCGGATCGGACCAACGAGGAGTTGACTTCAGGTGTGGAACACCGGTCACTCATGTTGGCAATGACTAGGTCTAGGATATTGTTGCCCCTGGTGGGGGTGTGGATAAGATGATCCAGGGCATTGGAGTTTATGAATTCCAGAAAGCGTTGAGCTAAGGAGATGGTACACGAGTAGTTTTCCCAGTTAATAGTGGGGTAGTTGAAGTCGCCCATTATTAGGGTGTTTGGTTGAACCCTAATATTTTCCAGTACATCAAGAAAAGAGGAGTGGGAATCCTGAGGCATGGTGGGGGATTTGTAGCAAGATACAATATGGATTGCAGTTTTTCCCAGAGTTAGTTGCACTTGGATAACCTCGGATGCATTGTGCTGAACAACTAGCCTGGAGGTGTGAATATCCTTAATGAATATGGACACACCTCCGCTTTTGGTGTTTCAGTCCAGGTTACATGACCGAAAAGTGTGGTATGAGTTATAGCCTGGTAATGCAGGGGTGTTCTCTGGAGCCTTGAACCAGGTCTCAGTCACTGCACAGATATCGATGTTCTCCATTTTAAGGAGTGCCTCGAGTGAGTACATTTTGAGATTTAGACTTCTAGCATTGAGTAGCATTACTCTCATTTTTTGCTTGTCTGTTCCTGTTATGGTGGTGAATTTGTTATTTGAACCTTGCCTAAAAAAGGCACTATAGGGGCAGCAAGAGCCTTAGCCAGTATCCAGAATCCCAGGGGCGACAGGTGCAGGCC
>NC_056742.1:67186815-67219315 GCF_019279795.1 Protopterus annectens
TAACAGCACTTGCTTTCTGAAAAGTCAAAGTCAATAATGCTTCAATTGAAAATTTAATGCTGGTTCCATCTTTACCCACCATCCTCGCTTCTGCTACATGTATCCCAGGAGGCACTTCAAGCCAAAGCACCACTCCATAACAGCTAATGACGTGGCATTTAATGATACTGTCCAAAGTGATCCAAACCCTTGGAAAGTAATGTGCACTCATGTACCAGATAAGCATGGCTGCATGTACTAGAACAGCAGTATCTTTCATTGCACTGTCACTAGATACAATGTGACATATGCTTTCCCATTGTACCTGGATTTTTCTTTTACCGCACTATCAGGGGAAATGGAACATTTTCAGATACAGAGCACCAAAGTGTTAAGGGAATTCAGTAAAAGGTAGGAAGGAAACAGATCCATGATTAAGTATTCAAAGTCTCTTTAATACTTCAATGCTCTTGGTTTCGCTACTAAAATCCGTGAATTATACCTCATTGAAGGATGTCCTTAATCGACTCTGACATGTTATATTGGAGACAGAAAAAATGTTTCAGTATGATAGATAAGGTTAAAAACGTTACTACTCTGATCATTTACTCTAGTGCCTTGCAAAAAATTCAAAAGCCAAAAACCATTTACATCATTCATCTGATGCAATGGAGAAAAGAAAGCGTTATCTGACAGCCCATTTTAGCTGATGGGACAAAGTGCACATTTTCAATTTTCTGACAAAGTTATGTTGTTTATGTAGATAAGAAAAAAAAAACAACTGTAATACTTTTACAGCATGACTTAAACATCTGAAATTTGAGTTAACCAGTGCAGTATCTTGAAGCTGTAAAGCATGCAGCACGACAAATAAAAACATTATAGGTTCTACTGTAAGAAACAGACATTTGTTCTTTTTCAGCATAGAAAAGAATATACGATTTTAAATGTTACCACTCATCTTCAGTAGTCTGCTATGTGACACTTCATCTACTTTAAAAAGGTTTAATTATAGCTTTGCATATTAACATTTGTAGTAAAATTAAATATCCAATGCACAACATAAGATCAGGATAGTGTGCTGCAAACATGGAGGCCTGTGTTTGAATATTTTGTGATTCTAGTTACATTTGTAACAATGTCTGCTAAATCTCACAGTATCACACTATTGTGAAACTACCTCTGACAATGTAAACATCCAAATAAACTGCACCTCTTTCCCATGTTAACATTAAAAAAATACTGAAATTGCACTGCAGAGAATATAATCATTCACTTGATTTGGTTATCATATATGCATTTGTATAAGTTAGTTTTTGATACAGGAATTTTTAAAAGTTATGTTAAGAGATAGAAACTAAAAAATTACTGTAACTATTCCAGTTACTTAATCAGACCAAATGTTTTTTTATTTCTATAATAGGATCCTACTGTGAAATGTAAAACAGGGAATTGTGCCAAAACTGATTCATTGCAGTAGATAATATAGAAACACAGGAGAGATATTAATATACAAAAAGGTGCTGTTTAATTCAATGCAGATGTTTTTGTTGTACAATATACCCAGAAATAAAAAAAAAACTGAATTTCAGGTTATTTCTTTAAGTTAATGCATACTTTGTAGCTTTTGCCTTTCTGATTGTATATAACCAAATCTCCCTGTCGCTGAAATAATAATGTTTTCTCAGAACTTAAAAAAAAATTTATAGTAAGACACCATTACGTCAAATACAGGGAAATATGCAATCAGTGGCAGAGTTAATTAAACTATTAAATGTCTAATATTATCTGCCATGCATTTTTAGGAAATTATACTGTGTGTGTGTGTGTGTGTGTGTGTGTGTGTGTGTGTGTGTGTGTGTGTGTGTGTGTGTGTGTGTGTGTGTGTGTGTGTGTGTGTGTGTGTGTGTGTGTGTGTGTGTGTGTGTGTGTGTGTGTCTGTGTGGTTGTGGGCTTATGCAGGGGGAAAAGGTCGCACACTCTTTGGTATACAGATTTTCCTAGTCTGTGCATGTCGGGACCTCTAAATATGTCTATATCTGTTAGGATGCCACAGGTACCAGTATGATTCCATTATAGTCTATGTAGGTATAAATGACCTGAGACTTTTCTCCTTGGACTATATGCAGAGAAAACAGAGGTAATATAGAACACGAGTGAAGTTTGGTATCCCATCTGTGACCCAAAGGATGACAGGACTAACAAGAAGCAGAGTACAACGGATTAGTACAGATAAAATCACTTTAGCTAGCAGATCTAGGAGACTTTCTCTATGATACCCTTTCCATGAGAGGAATAAATACACCTTGTTGAAGTATCAAGTAGTTTACTAAGTAAGTAGGTAGATGGATGACTGTTCTTGTTCTCATAAGAAAAAAGGGGTCTCTCCACAAGGTTATAGATTCCAAGGTTAAGAGACAACACGTTTGACCTACTAAGCTATGGTTAGGCTATATCTTCAGTACTACATGCAGCTCTGTAGGCTATATAAGAAGAGGGCAATCAGGCTGCTAGAAGAAATAGAGAGTTAAGGCACTTGAAGCATGTGTGGGATGGAGATAGAAATGTATGTCAGGATATTAAAACAACTGAATCTCTTCTCACTAGACAGTAGAAGAGAGAGAAGACATGACAGGGTGCACAAGATCATTTCAGGGAGATGTTATATAGTCACACTAAGAAGGAAAACTGGGAAGAGGAAGGGCTAAGGGCAGAATATTGTAGAGACCATCTTCTTTCTTGATTATTGAAAATGCTTCTTCACCAAATCGGTCTGTGAAACCATGGCATGAGCTAACCAAATGGGTGGGGCAGAGGACATTTATTGACTCATTCAGGAGGGCATGGGACTGGTGGAAAAAGAGTGAGAAGAAACTGAGGAAAGGGAGTATGACAGAAATTTTAATTCACTTAAAGCAGCCAGCTCTGATGACATAGAAGGATACGTCACTAATTATGTCCCAGGTGACCAAAGTTTGATTTGTGGTTCAGGCAGTTAACAGAGCTGGCAGGGATGCATGGACATGCCCATGGGGGGGGGGGGGGGGACTAGGCCACAGGATGCCATGATTCCTTGGAGGAGGGACAGTGATGCAAAATCATGGCCTGGAGTGGGTGCATTGCCCAGTGAGCCAACACATGGTGGAAGCCTTTATAAAAATAATGCAGAAGGGTGTACTCCCTCAAGGAAGGTGTTGTGGGGTTTTTGCTTGTTACACAATGCACATCTTCTCAACCAAGGGGGTAATGGTCCCATAGCTGGGTTGTTTGCAAGAGCACCATAATGGTTGCCAAAATGATGGCCAAAACAGACAGCATTTATTCTCATTTTACTGTGACAAATCCCACCATGAGTGAATGAATGCATTCAAGTCCAGTAAGGAGAAGTTGATGGTTGGCAGGCATGTGTGGCACAAACTGCGACAAAAAAATCACAATGCACAAATTCGGCTAGATAGACAAATTTCTTCCTTCACTCTAATGGAAATTTACTGAAAAATAATTGCCATATCCTTCACAGCCCCTGCTGCATGACCACCACTGATCTACGCTCATTCTTATTACTGGTGCATTGGTAGAAGGCAAGATATGGCATTCTAGGCATTTATTGTTGACAACATACAATATACCTTCTATTAAAAAATGTTACACATGCTGTACTGGTACTCAAAGGCTAGGTTTTTGTTTTGACAAACATTTTACAAAATGATTGTATTATTCATTCAAGAACTTTGATAAAGCACAACTTCAGAATTTTAACAATTTATTTTAGTTCTTGTAGAATTGTTATTATTGTTATGATAGTCAATGCTGTGATTATGTTAAAGCAGTGCTAAGCATAAGGCGCATCTTGTAGCAAAATAAAATGAATTTAACATTAACTATTCAGTCATGTAATGCTAGACTTTTACTTCCTTTTGCCACATAAATCGGAAATGATTCATTTCACTAAAGTCATACCTTTTAATAACAAAAAGAAAATATGGAATACAGTTCTTTTGTAGAAATATGCCAGCCACTAAAAACATAAAATGTAGTTTTATGAAAGCATAAGTTATAGCCATGTAGTTGAATTAGAAGCTGGAGATATGAGGATTAAAGATGTTCATTCCTATGTACAGGCAGCAGGGTAATTAAACGTATTTACTATACTGTGTAAAACTGCCCATAGCAGAACAACATATGGAGCTGGAACTCTACGATGTCTGATGATATTCCTGACACCAGTAATGGCACCTTCAATGCAGGCACATTTTCAGGAATTTTCAATATGTGGCATGCCTTAGAAAACAATAAGTAAGAAATACCCCATCTGTGTAAAACAGTAGCTTTTAGGTCAGTCATAGTAAAAACATCTCTAACCTAGGCAACAGTTCTTTAAATAATGCAATAATGGATCTGTGAACTCTTGATAACCTTAAAGGTAGCATCACATTATAAAGACTATAAAGACTTCAAGAAGTATGTGTGTGTGCGTGTGTGTGTGTGTGTGTGTGTGTGTGTGTGTGTGTGTGTGTGTGTGTGTGTGTGTGTGTGTGTGTGTGCATGTTTTCCCAGTAAAAGACAAAGTGATTCAGTTGTAGTGCACTGGGAGGGTTGTGACAGAGTCCTCAGAAATACACTCAAGATTGCGGCCTAAGGACAGAGCAAAAAAAAAAAAAATAGTAGCGGCATACATGACTGCACACTCTGTAGGCAGCAGTAATCTGCAATTCTTTCAACCTTGGCTTACATGTTCACTGCTGCAAGCGAGTCAAAATGGAGTCTAATCAAACACTATGTAATATAGCTGGTATTCATCATCAGAATGAGTGTATCACTCCAGTGCTACGAGCCGATTGGAAAAGCTATTAAGAGCTGATGTTGTTTAACAAAGAAGGATGTATATATGACTTCTTAATAATCAGTCACTAGGATTTTGAAGACATCATTTCTGTAATGCAATATTGTGATTTTTCATACAATTTCCGTCATCCTAGAGCAGCTTAGTGTTTACAATCTTCTAGTTTATTGTTTTGGTATTTCACTATTGTAGTCATAGTGTCATTTTTGCACATAGTAATTACACAATATCAGTATTCATTGTGTAGCCCACAAATTTGATTGAAATGGTAGAACAGCTCAGGACAGAAATGGATATTTTAAACACTTGAGCTTAAAAGCTACCAGACCATGTACTTAGTCATTATAACTAGAGTTGCTTATATAATGTATCATGATGAACCAGTTATGCATTTGAGTACAGGGCAGGTCATTGCAATGCTTTTAAACATGCAGTTTTCATCAAAATGAGCTGCAAATAAACAAATAAAACAAACTGTATGCATGACACAGAGAAGCTCACTTGTGAAAAATGACAGAATAACTGTGTTAATGGGACAGGACTAAGTATTCTTTATTAGTAGTCACATATTGTAGTTACAAAGCTGATTAATATTAGAAGATTTCAGCAGAATGAAAAGGAATGTGCCTGCAAAATGTAAATTTATGTGAAACTGGAATTAACTCCATCTCACAGAGTGTGATATAATTGTAGGAGCCACAGTACATTTGTATACTTGCCTATTTAAAAATCAAGGCTACTGTGTACAGTATGCACAGGTAGGAAGTAGCACCGAGCTGAATTGCAAAATCATAGAACAGCATTGCATAGGTTCTCTGTCTCATTGTCCACAAGGCCCTAATTCTATTTAACAGTGAAACCCTCTTCAGTCAAAGAATTAGAAGAACAAGAAGAGATCTAGTTATGATCACTGGCCCCATATGTGGTAGGTATATGATTCACAGAACATGCAATTCTGTTATTTAATCACATTATTAGTACAGAGCATATCCTGAGATTTCCAGACTCTACAAGGGGAGTTACACTGCACTGCTAGCTTGCAGAAAAGATCAGTCTTCAATTACAGGATGTGTAGATGGAGCAGCATTTATGACTCTGGGGAGATGGCTGCTACTGTTGAGGCAAGACATAGTTGATAGTAATACTTCTGCTTATAAATACAATGGCAAAAATAAAGGGGAGACCATGAAGTTAGCAATATGGATGTAAAAGCCTTACAGGGATTAAGGGTCACCATGGTACGCTGTGGTACATAAACACCATACACTACAAGCTACCGAATGCACATGGCAGTTTTGTGTGCCTTCATTCTTTAAGTGTATGCCGCCTTCCATACAGTGGCTACAGTAGGCATGGATATGCGGTTATATAATTATTTATTTTTGTTGATTGGGTTAGTCCCACTAGACTAGAAGCCTCTTTTCAGGGGAGACTTGAGGTGGTATTTATACTACTAGACAAAATTTGTTCAGGGCATCAAGAATCTTCACAAAAACTAAGGTTTCAAGCAAGGCTCACAGGAATAATAAATAATCCTTAGGAAAACTGAGAAATTCTTTATTCTGTTGAACAGGTAAGCATTTTCGCAGTTAAAATCCGCTTCATCAGACCATATTAAAATCACAAGTAAACTGACAAATATTTAAAGCACAGAACAACCAATCACAACAACTGAAAATGGGAGGGAAAACTTATATAATAGATATGTAAAACCTGGCTGTTCAAAAAAGCACTTCAGGAAAAGTAATTGATCAGTAACAATAGTTACAATAATCTTTATTAAAAGAAGAATTTATGAGTATAGAATGGTGGTCTGTAGGATGACGTTGGTGATCAAGAAGAGGAGGACAAGTGAGAGATCAGTGCCAAGGATCAAATGGTAGAAGTGGAAAAAGGGTGATTATGAATTTTAGCTCAGGAAGAGTTAAAACAGGCACTGGGTGGCAGTGAAGGGTTACTGAATAGCTGGGTAACTACAGCAGAGATGGTAAGGGTGACAGTTAGAAAGATGCTTGGTGTGACATCTGGACAGAGGACGGAGGACAAGGAGACCTGGTGGTGGAATGAGGAAGTACAGGAGAATATACAGAGGAAGATGCTGGTGAAGAAGTGGGATTGTCAGAGAGATGAAGAAAGTAGACAGGAGTATAAGGAGATGAGGAGCATGGCAAAGAGAGGTGGCGAAGGCTAAGGATAAGGCATATGGAGAGTTGTATGAATGGTTGGACACTAAAGAGGGAGAAAAGGATCTGTACCAACTAGCTAGACAGAGGTACCGAGCTGGGAAAGATGTGCAGCACGTAAGGGAGACAAAGGATAGTGAGGGAAATGTATTCACAAGTGAGGACAGTGTGTTGAGCAGATGGAAAGAGTACTTTGAGGGGCTGATGAATGAAGAGAATGAGAGAGAAAGAGAAGGTTGGATGATATGGGGATAGTGAATCAGGAAGTGAAACAGATTAGCAAGGAAGAAGTAAGGACAGCTATGAAGAGGATGAAGAATGGAAAGGCTGTTGGTCCAGATGACATACCAGAGGAAGCATGGAGGTGGTTAGGAGAAATGGCAGTGGAGTTTTTAACCAGATTGTTTAATGAAATCTTGGAAAGTCAGAGGATGCCTGAGGAGTGGTGAAAAAGTGTTTTGGTACCTATTTTTAAGAATAAGGGTGATGTGAAGAGCTGTAGTAACTACAGATAAAACCGATCAGTCACAGCTTGAAGTTATGGGAAAGAGTAGTGGAAGCTAGGTTAAGAAGGGAGGTGATAATTAGTGATCAGCAGTATGGTTTCATGCCAGGAAAGAGCACTACAGATGTGATGTTTGCTCTGAGAGTGTTGATGGAGAAATATAGAGAAGGTCAGAAGGAGTTGCGCTATGTCTTTGTGGACTTGAAGAAAGCATATGATAGGGTGCCTAGAGAGGAGTCATGGTATTGTATGAGGAAGTCAGGAGTGGCATTGAAGTACATAAGAGTGGTACATGACATGTACAGGGGTGGTGTGACAGTGGTGAGGTCTGCAGTGGGAGTGACAGATACGTTTAAGGTGGAGGTGGGATTACATCAAGGATCAGCTCTGAGCCCTTTCTTATTTGCAATGATGATGGACAGGGTGACAGACGAGATCAAACAGGAGGTCCCATGGACTATGATGTTTGCAGATGATATTGTGATCTGTAGAAAGAGTATGGACCAGGTTGAGGAGACCCTGGAGAGGTGGAGATATTCTCTAGAGAGGAGAGGAGAGGAATGAAGGTCAGCAGGAATAAGACAGAATATATGCGTGTGAATGAGAGGGAGGATAGAGGAATGGTGAGGATGCAGGGAGTAGAGTTTGTGAAGGTGGATGAATTTAAGTACTTGGTATCAGCAGTTTAGAGTAATGGTGAGTGTAAAAGAGAGGTGAAGAACAGAGTACAGGTAGGGTGGAATGTGTGGAGAAGAGTGTCAAGAGTGATTTGTGACAGATGGATACCAGTATGAGTGAAAGGGAAGGTCTAAAAGAGGGTAGTGAGACCAGCTATGTTGTATGGGTTGGAGACGGTGGCATTGACAAAAATGCAGGAGTCAGAGCTGAAAGTGGCATAATTAAAGATGTTAAGATTTGCGCTGTGTGTGACAAGGATGGACAGGATTAGGAATCAGTATATTAGAGGGTCAGCTCAGGTTGGATGGTTTGGAGACAAAGTCAGAGAGGTGAGATTGTGTTGGTTTGGACATGTGATGAGGAGGGATGCTGGGTATATTGGGAAAAGGATGCTAAGGATGGAACTGCCAGGTAAGAGGAAAAGAGGAAGGCCTAAGATAAGGTTTATGGATGTGGTGAGAGAGGACATGCAGGTGGTTGGTTTGACAGAGCAAGATGCAGAGGACAGGAAAAATGGAAACAGATGATCCACTCTGGTGACCCCTAACTGGAACAGCCAAAAGAGAAGAAGATATATATATATATATATATATATATATATATATATATATATATATATATATATACATATATACATATATATGGGATCACTAAGGATTACCGAACGCTCAAAATCCCTACGCTGAAGATACCGAGACTAGATGACCAAAACCCCACATTACCAAAAGACCAGAAGTGTGAAATGCAAAATCCTGATGTTAAGGGATTTTGCATTTATGCTTCTGGTGTTGCAGTTCAGGTAAGTATGTGTGTGTAAGTGTGTTTGTGAGGAGTGTAGTGTGTGTAAGTGTGTGTTGTGACTGTGGTGTGTGTGTGAGGGACTTTAATGTGTGGGTGTGAGTTTGCCTTGTGTGTCTGTTTGTGCAATCTCGGAGTTAGAATAATAAGGTGGAGGGGTGCAGGGGGGCTTTCCCTCCTGCCTATGTCCAGTGTAGAATGCATTGTTTGGTTGTGGGGGGAAGGTGTGTGTGTGTGTTGTTTGGTTGTGTAAGATTCGCGATATTGAATTTCGCGGTTTTACATATTCAGTATTGTGGGGTTTCGGGCATGTGGTCTCGGTGTTTTATGCATCGGGATTTTGAGCGTTCAGTATTTAGTAGTGATTCCATATATATATATATATATATATATATATATATAGATAGATAGATAGATAGATATAGGTTTACAGTCAATATGTTGAATATGGCTTGTGTGCAATTCAATTGTTGGAATGCAGAAAAACGTTTGGGAGATGGTTACAATGTCGATTCCAGAAGACCAAAGACCAGGACAGTGGGGATCAGGAGATTTACCCTTTTCTACACTGTACTGTGATCTTGCAGTTGGAATATATAAGTGGCAGGGGGTGTGGGGTGCCCAGCCCCACACATGGGGGGACCAGGGGGTCTTGCCCCTCTGCAAAAATGAATGTGCATTGAAGTTCGGACACCAAAGTCCAGGAGTCGAATTCGCCTTTGAATGTTTTGGTGTTCAATCTTTAATGCTGTTTACTATTATGAACATCGAACATGTAAACTGCATTTTTGATTGGTTTACATTGTGATGTTCGATGTTTCAATAGTAAACCATATATATATATATATATATATATATATATATATATATATATATATATATATATATATATATGTATATGTAATTACAGTGGGGAAAGCATTAATTTTTAAACTCTTTCTTACCGTGATCTTGCTATGCAGTCTTTCTTGTATATTTTAGTATGTTTAGTCATAAAGAAATTCAATGTAATTTTTTTGAACCCTGTAAAGTATCAATATCATTTGTTATTTAAGGGCTGTATAGACCCTGCTATTAAAATCTGAAAGAGTACTTTCCTAACATTTTATGCATTGCAGCAGTATGAAAAGAGCACCATACTGGACAATGGCTTAGGCTGTCTAAGTATACCCTTGAGATATCAATGTAGCTGTAAGAGATAAAATGTGTGCATTTGGCAAAGGAAGGCATTTTCTCATATGATTTTTTCAGTCAGTTAAATTTTATTTGTAAAACAAATTTGAAAACAGGTTTCAATATCTAAGCAGTTCTTTGTTGCAACTATATTATCATTAATGGTCCTCTGCTCACTGAGTTATCTTTATTTCTTGAAGAATGCAGATTTTACGAGCACAGTCTTATGTTTAAGCTTATGATGCAGTTACAGTATTATTCATTGCTTTTGATGAAACATTCTGGTTGATGTTTGATCAAAAATGCTATTCTGTTTGAACACCACATAGCAAACTCTTTGTAAATACATTTTTCACATATTCTTTTTCATTGCACACTTTATCTAATTCCAGAACAGTGGACTGGGAGAGTATTCCATGAAGCAGTGGGTGGAATTCAGGAAAACAGTCATGATCAGCATACAAGTCCATTGCACGACACATATTTACAGTCAGATACATACTAGACATAAAACAAGGGACAATTCAGAGCTAAAACAATTTACTTTCTTGCATGTTTTTGGATGGATGCTGGAGACCCAAGTTTAAACCCATGTTGAAACAGAGCCAACATGCACACTTTGCATAGAAGACACCTCTTATGGTAAAGAAGCCAGATATCAGTTCTGGAAAGCAGTAATACTAAAAGGTACACCTTCAGTGTCAGTCAGAACATTACCATCATCAACCCCCTTTTTCCCCATGGGGTGGGATGGCACGTCACATGTTGCCATCTCTCCCTATTCAGTGCCACTCTGCTACCTTCTTTGAGAGTCATGTTTGACTGACACATATCTTCTCATATGCAATCCAGCCACCTGTTTGCTAGATACCCTCATTTCCTTTCGCCTTCAAATCTTCACCAGTTTGTCTTCTGTTTTCTTTCACATTTGCCCAAACCACTATCTGTCCTCTTTGACCTTTTCTGCAACTGGAGTTACTTTGGCTTCTACTTTTCTGGTATCATTCCTCCATTTGTCACACAGTGTGCATCCTACCACCTGTCTCAGGCACTTCATCTCCATCACATGTAGTTTCCTTCAGCTGCTCTGCCTTTGCTGTCCAGGTCTCTATGCCATACAGAAGTACTGTCTCACCACAGTTTTGTACATCTTACTTTTCAACTTCTTTGGCATTCGTCTGTCACACACTACCCTTGATACCCTTGACATTTGGCTGCAGCCCCTTTGATTCTAGTTTTGTTCTCCTTATTCAGACTTCCCTTCTTTTCAACCACCTCTCTCAGATACTTGAAGTTGTTAACCTGCTCCACTATATTCCTTTCTATCTCAGTTTTCAACTTCTAATTTTCTCTATTTGCTGCCATTAAAACTGTCTTATCTGTGCTCAAGTTTCATCCCATATGCCTTCAGTTTTGATTTCCATTCCACTACCCTTTGCTGAAGTTCTTGCTCAGAATCTGCCTGTAATGCCACATCATTTACAAACAGCAACTTTGTTGATCTTTCCCCATTTTCCTGTTTGCTAATGTAGTCCATCACCAGTATGAAAAGCAGAGGACTCAGAGCCAAACCCTGATGCACGCCCACTCCCATTGGAAATCCCCTCTGTAAGACTTAACACCATTTGAACTTGAGTCATTGGGACCTTGTGCATAGCTTGCACTAATTCTACCCATGTTTCTGGGACTTCATACCACCTCAGGGCTTCTCAAATCAGCCTTTTAAGACCTTGTCATATGCTTTCTTCAAGTCGTGGAATTCCCAGTTGGACACTTTCCATATGTCTAGCTTCTTTTCAGGTATCTCTCTCCCACTGCAAACATTGGGTCTGTTGTGCTGCATCCTAATCTGAATCTAGACTGTTCATTTTCATCTTACATTCTACTACTTTGTGTATTTGTTCATCAGTCACTGTCTTCACAACATTCATGCTGTGTGATTGGAGAACAATGACATTATTATTATTATGATTGAACTCCAAACAAGTACCCTTGACACGAAAGTACAGCAGTCAATTGTTCTTTGATGCAAAAGTCCAAGTTTAATTCACACAAGCAGCTTCCAATGTTTAAAATCACAGCACATAAAGGCACATAAATGCCCTTCACCAGCTCAGCATTTTCATCTAGTTAAAACAGACTTCATCAGATGCAGACTCATACCAAACTACACATATATATCTACTTGGATTATTATGATTAAAGCTACTCTCCCAGAAGTGACTGACAGTATCAAATGGGCAGCCACTTTCTCATGGTAGAAATACAGCCTCATCTATAATCTGATAAACAGTAAAGAGAGCAAAATGAAAGCAATTTACTGCAGCATCAATTTATTGGCAGACTTTCATATCACATTTATAATATATGACTGCTAATGTAGTAAAACCATTTTGTGAACAAAAAATGTTGCTGCATCCCCAAAAAAGACACTCAAAGTGAAGGCTTAAATGATTGTTTATATACTTGCAGTCTTACAATTGCAAGAACAGAATGTCACTTACCCATTCATTTGAAAGGATTGATCCCCTTACACCTCATAACAGAAATCGCACCACTTACTGATGGCATTTAAACAGCCAGGATTGAGATTGTGATTGCTTAAATGATTACATAAATTGCTTGAAGGGACTGGTTTGCATCTCTTCTACAGACCTTGCACCAGTTTGTGCCGAAGGAAGCTGCTCCCTTCCCCCACCCTAGCTACAGCCTTGGAACTACTCATTAAACTATCTTAAAACAAATAAAGTAAACTCAAGACACTCTAAACGAGTTACCACAAGTAGAATACTACCAGTCAAAGAATTGATGAATTCGTCAAACACTTACTAGAAAAAACTTTGAAGATGACTCAGTTAGCAATATGCTATTGCAAATTTGACTGCATGCTTAGTATAGATCTGTAGTATGGTAGTTACTGATCGCTAAACAGAAGATCTGGAATGGCTGACAAAAGACAGGGTCATTCTGATGATATTATGCATTCAAACACAATTTTCACTTCAGTAGCACTTGATATCAACATAAGGCAGCTATAAGATGGGAATGAAAACTGCAGAATTATTTTTTACTTATAAGATAACTAGTGTACAATTTAAATGTAGCCAGGTAAATGGACACTGTAAAACTGGTACTCCTCTTGTGTGTGGAGGCTAGCATTGGCATTGATATACCTGCCTCATTCATTAAACTTAAGTAGTCAGCAAGACAAAAATGAAAACTAAAGGGAGATCCAAGATGGCAGACATCCAGTAAACACCCTCTCCACGTAGCTCCTAAAGAAAAACAATTTAACTGTATGAATAGCCGATAACTCAGTAAGAGAAGACAACTAAATTCAATAGAATTGAACTTGAAATGTTATCTATACATAAGCCATTTTCTTCTCTAAACACTTACTGAGATAACTAGCTTTAGTTGAATGCTGACCAGCTCCGAGACTCCTCAACACGTGTAATACAGGTCACAAAGCTAATACACACCATCCGAACAAGAGAAGCAGGGACCAGGCATCGGAGCATCCAAAATGTCTAAAGAACCAGATGTTGAGTCAATGGACATGAAAACCATGAAGACAAAACTATCAGTGATCTCTTCACCTGAGAAAGAAACAAGAACCAAGAGACAGAGAACATCCAAACAACACCAGGAATCACCTAAACCCAATCCAAAGCCAAAATCTGAAACCAACATCCAAATGGAAGACCTTAAGCAAGCACTTTTGCCACTTCAGACAGCAGTTCAAAAATTTTTGGAACAACTAACAAGCTTCGGCAGCACTATTAACCAAATAGCGGAATGAATGGACAAAGTCGAAGCTAACACACTTGAAAATGAATTTCAAATCGGGAAACTCAAAAAAGAATGTTGCACCAAAAATACTGCAGTTACAGAGATCCAACAAAAGCTTCTGGATTTAGAGGCTAGAAGTTTAGGAAACAATGTCTTATTGAAAGGAGTTCCCAGAAAGTATGATAACACACAGCTCATGATAGTCACTAAACAAATATTTGCCAAGCTGCTCTACATGGATAAAAATACTAATGAAATTGTGATCAAGAAAGTGCACAGAGCTCTGCGTAAAAAACAGGATTCCGATACCTGAAGACAGATATATGCTAAACTCCTGAACTATCAAGATACTCAGAAAATACTTTCAGCTGCTAAACAAAAGCAGCTAATATGGAGCAGGTGTAAAATTACTGTATCGGAAGACCTTCCTTTAGAAATCAAACAAAAGTGGCAAACTCTCACCCTACTGTGCTGAGCTTATTAAACGGAAAATTAAATTTCAGATACACTACCCAAACACTCTCATCTTTTACAACAATGATAACAAAATTTCCATAAACACACCAACTGATGTGAAGGCAACATTCAGCAAAGTATTTGGCAAAGCACCAGAAACCGAAAGAACAGCTAATACCATACAAATTCTGCTACATGAGATAGTCTTTATTTCTATTACCTTACACATTCCATATAAGAAACAAACCAAATCCCAGATCTTTACTCCTTGCCAATCCGGAAGTATATCTAATTATATAAATTAGCCACACAGGAATGATAACCTCAGCCACTGTACTCAGTAGGAACAAGGAAAGGTAACAACTTCCTGGAACACTCTCAAGCTTCCTGGAAGCACGCCACCATTTCATTGAAGCAAAATTTTGAATTCAGCAACTCCTGGTCATTACCATCCTTAGCATCAGCGACAACTGGAAGTCATCTCTGATATATTACCAATCCTCATTGCTATCCTTTGAAAATACCACCGAGTCTTACCTCAACTCGCATATGCTTTCTGTGAACCCTTGGTATGCATATGCGGCTACAGGACTGAACCATTGATCACAGATAAAGGGGGAGTGTATGAAGAGATGGGGAAAGGGGAAAGGAAGGCAAGGGGTACAAAGGTCATACCAATATTTTAGAAGGATGAAACAATGAAGGATTTTCGTCACAAACTGTGAGTAAGCACAACACCTGTATGTAAGAATCGATTTTTAGTATGTTACTCAGTTCATCCAAAACAAACATGTGGTCAGTACTCCTGTAGCTAACCATCTCATACCCTACTAAAGTTTCAATCACTTAAACTGCTATAATCATAGACTTTGGCTGAAACAATAGTGAAAGTAGAAGGCAGGATAAGCTCTGTGGCAAATGAAAATAGTCCGGGGTACTGGTCTAAACTTTTTATTATCTGAAGGCGACTGACTGAGAATAACAAATGAGGGAAAGAAATGTCATTTTGAAGAGTTTATCATCCAGTCTTCTGATGTGTTTTCTCCCCCCCTCCCTTTTTTTTTTTAAGGCAAAGCTTGCAGTATGTCATTCTGGTATCGCCGGAACTAGATAATAAGATGGGGTGAGGGGAATCCTATTAAAGAACCAATATACATGTGTTATTAAGTTAAGGTTATTGCAAGTACCTCAATGTTATGGGGCAAATGCTCATATATTGAAGTTTACTGTTATATTAGCTCTATTTATATATTCACTAAAGATTTTTTTTTCTTTCTTCAGACTGTTACTACTGTATGTCAAAGGGTATTGCAAGTAAAGTCAGGATCATTAATCTACGGAACACCTACATAATCTGAATATATCTACTTGTTCCTGGTAGGCTTATTTTATATATATATATATATATATATATATATATATATATATATATATATATATATATATATATATATGTGTGTGTGTGTGTGTGTGTGTGTGTGTGTGTGTGTGTGTGTGTGTGTTATATAGTGCAATAGCCTATTTCCAAGGATGTTTCAAAGTAACCTTTAATAGATAAAGTTGTTAATGTATTTAGAATTAAGATCACATTACTACACACACATCGAGTACCAAATCTAAAACCAAGGGAGAGAATTAAGCTAAACAAACTCGCAGAGTAAGCCTTTAGAATGTAATGCTTGGTAGACTACTAGACCCTGTTTATAATATACCCTGTCATCTACCTTTCTTTCCAGGTAATACAGGTAAATACATTTGGATAAAACTAGCTTTTAAACCATGATTAAGGCAACTATTAATTTCCTTGGGTTGATGTGAAGCAAGCATACCCTGTTTTATTCTGGCAATATATCCATTGAGGAGATGAATGGATCTTAAGTAGGGTACAGCATGATATATCTTAGGATAGATACATTGATGTATTATAGTTTTAGACAGGTTAAGGAATTTATTAGGACAAAGTTAAATTTTGGGGGATTTAGTTTCACTCTGAACAAAACCTTAAGAGTACTATAGCCTTCTACTTCAAAACATTCTTGGAAAGGGGAGTTAAGTCGTTAGGCACAAGACTAGTCCAGGAAGGGTTATATGCTGGTAAGTTAGATTACAATTCTGAAAATAATAACAAAGGGAAATTCTGGGAACCTTATTATCATAACCCCTTCACGACACAAAATGTAACAGTAGTCAAGGATGTGGCAAGAAACTGGATATATCTACAGTGTCAGACCAAAATGTTGATTACCCTATTAAAGAAGACTGACATACACACACACACATTATAAAACACACTATAAAAACAAAACAAGAATAGAATGTAGTTCCCAGCTATAGATCCAGACGAAAAAGGCTTGGTACCCAGTAATCATCAAAATAAGTCATATATGGACAGTTAATTCATAGAATGTAAGGGGTCGACAAGATAAGAAAAAAAGGAAACTACTAATGCATTTAGTATTTCAATCCAAAGCTAATGGTTTTCATGCAGGAAACTTATTTATTAGGAGATGAATGGTAGAGGGACACATATAGAAAGTGGATCAAAACCATCATTGCCTCGGGAGATAGATCAAACTCCAAAGGGGTTGCCATCATAGTTAATAAAGCATTTCAAGACCCTATAATTGACTTAAGGTCTGATTCAAATGGCAGATGGTGCTACTTTATATCAATAAATCCCAAACTACCAAAGCCAGTCTTATTTCTTAACATATATGGTCTATGCTCGAAACAACAAAACTTTATCTCTGAATTACACAACCCACTAAGCAATTTTGTGGACCATTATTTGATAATAGGAGGGGACTAGAATGTAGTGATAAACCCCTACATTGACCGCTCAAACAAATCAATCAACCGTATTTACCAACCATCTCTAGCCTTAGCAGACCTGATGTCAGACTTCCTCCTACTGGACTCTATCTCATTCGGGGAAAACTCACAGAAAGACACTTACTTTACACACTACTCTAAATGCCACAACTCATGGGCCAGACTAGACTTTTTCTTAATCTCTGAGGCATTTGTGAGAGGGAAAATTAGATACTCTAGTGAACCTAGATATTTGTTAGATCATTCAAGAATCATGATAGATATCAAATGGACGGACTCATTCCCTATATCCAGACATCGAACTTGTAACTGGTACCTAAATAATAACATCCTCTTTAAATCTGTGGTTATAAAAAACATCTCTGACATCCTAACAGAGTTAGATATTAACCTAAACAATACCAATAGTCCCCCTGATATACAATGGGCAGCTTGTAAAGTAGTAATTAGAGGGTTCCTGATTCAAAAGGCGTCCTACTTTCAGAAAATGGGTAAACAAAAAGAGACACACCTAACTAAGGAACTCGAAGAACTGGAAAGGAATTTACAAATAACCCAAGATCATGAGCTTGAAAAACAAATAAGCAAACTGCAAAAAGAACTGTGTGACTTGTATCAACAAAACTACTCAGTGCAAGAACTAAAATACATAGCCAAGTACTATGAAGGGGCACAAGTCCCATCTAGAACAAAATCATAAAAAATAAAAGAAACTGCTCAGGTGCAAAACCATGCAGAAAATAGCAAGCAGCATACAATGAATCTCTTCAGACCAAAGTCATATAAATCACACCAAACAGCATACAACAAGTCTCTTCAGACCAAGAATATAAGAATAATCCAATCCAATGAAGCAAAATGCTGTTAACTTCTTTAAAACCAAATCTTTTATTAGCAGATATCTGGTAAGCGCTTTCGCCAAAGTGGCTTCTTCAAACATAAGAGTATAAAGCAGTTCAAGACACACCTTATATACATTCAAGTACACCTTCAATTACTAATTAAGCCTAATGATGACATCATAATTAAAGCATATACATTTAAAGGGAACAATCAAATAGCATTACAATACACCTATACAAGGAGTAAAAGACAAAATATTTAAAACATTATTACTGCATAAAAATGGACATCACTTAAGCATCCTAAAGATATTATATAAATAATATCTTTAATTAATCCATCAATAAGACAATTTATTATAAAAAATTAAAAATTTTTAAAAAACTATTTAAAATGAAACTTTCTGTTCTTAAGAGCTGGTCTTAAAGGGACCTTAACATTAAGAATAGGGTGAATATGTGCTTGCAGTCTGATAATCAGTTAGTTTCATTTCTTTCGGTATACTTCCTTAGGTCCCCTCCCCTCAAACTAGGTGTATTAATAAATAAAACTAAAAACTTAAAAATATGTGAATTGTTGGTTTCTAAAACATGTTTAGACAAAGCATTGGTAATTGAAGGTGTACTTGAATGTATATAAGGTGTGTCTTGAACTGTTTTATACTCTTATGTTTGAAGAAGCCACTTTGGCGAAAGCGCTTACCAGATATCTGCTAATAAAATATTTGGTTTTAAAGAAGTTAACAGCATTTTGCTTCATTGGATTGGATTATTCTTATATTCCTGGTCTGAAGAGACTTGTTGTATGCTGTTTGGTGTGATTTATATGACTTTGGTCTGAAGAGACTCATTGTATGCTGCTTGCTATTTTCTGCATGGTTTTGCACCTGAGCAGTTTCCTTTATTTTTTATGATTTTATTTCTGTGTTTTCTGCTCAGGAGCGTACATTTTCCTGTGGTACTCATTGTTATTTGGATTATTCCCATCTAGAACACTTGCAAGAATTATTGAAAATAAGCAAGAAGCCTCTAGAATAACTCTCCTAAAATATCAGGATAGAACATACAAAACAGATGAACAAATCATAGAAATATTCAAGGAAATGTATTCTGAAATCTATAATATGAACACTCAACAACCCTCTAAATCTGATGTAAATGGCTTTCTGAAAAATCTTGCATTTCCCAAAATTACAACTTCTCAAGCAAATATTCTGGCAGACCCATTTACACAACAAGAAATAATTGAGGTAATCAATAACCTAAGGACAGGCAAAGCAGCAGGCCCGGATGGATATACATCAGAATTTTATAAACCATTTAATCAGAAGATCTCCTCAATACTCTTAAAGGTATTCAACTACATTAGAATAAATGGAATAAAGGATCCACACCTAAATAGTTCCAAAACAATATTGATTCCCAAAAGTAAAATTGACAGATCCAATCCCCATAACTATAGACATATTGCCTTGATGAATGTGGATGTCAAAATATTAACCTCCATACTTGTAGAAAGATTGAAGAAGGTTATGCCCTCTATCATCTCTCAAGAACAATCTGGATTCATGGCTAATAGGCACACATGGGATAATACACTTCTTTTAGATTCTATGATCCAACTGACTAAGAAAGACAGGAATCCTAGATATATGTTAGTCCTAGAGGCATGCAAAGCTTTCGACAGGGTAAGCAGGAACTTTTTATTTACAACTTTATCTTTTTTTGGTATTCCAAAGGATTTCATAAACATTATATAAATCCTATATAAGCATTCACATACATATTTATGGGTAAACAGAACCCTGTCAAATCCAATTAAATTAACCAACGGAACAAGACAAGGATGCCTGCTCTCTCCACTTTTATTTAACCTTTACATTGAACCCTTGTTCCTTTACATATCGCACAGAACATTCCACTCAATCCCAAAAATACTCAGTTCTAAAATAACTTTATCCGCTTTTGCAGATGACTTGATTATTTACTTCAAACTTCCCACTACAGATCTTGGGAAAATTACTTCATCAATAAATATATTTGGCCAAGTCTCTAATTATCAAATTAATCAGAAAAAAAATTGCATATATTCCCCATCAAACTCTCAAGCCATAAAGAAGGCCTACTTATGGACTCCCTTTTCAAAATTAATTATTCCTTTAAATATCTTGGGATAAACTATGAATATAATCATTTAGCTATGCTTCAAAATAATCTATTAAAAACATGGAATAGCATCATGCAAGATCTTGATAGATGGAAACTACTAAAACTATCTATCACATCAAAAGCATCAATTACTAAAACGAATGTCCTACCTAAATTGCTATACCAATTTATGCTACAATGATGAGATTACCAAACCATTTATTTCGAAAAATAAACAAAGATCTCACCAGATTTATATGGTATCCTAAATCAGTTAGAATTAACTATTCAGGAACAAGGGGGCTTAGACCTGCCAGATCTACTGCTCTATTATAATATTACTATAGCTAACTTTTCAAAACACAGTGAACATTGGTCACCATTGTGGGTTAGAATCCAGCACCAACATATACTCTACTGTAAAGTCAACCCCAAAGCCATACCAATCATTACTTCAAGTAATATTAGGAACCTAAATCTAAATGTTAACTTAATAGCCAACGTTAAAATCTTCCAGGAATGGTTGAAAACCCTAAAATTGGATAAGACCTTACCCCTTCTTCAACTACTCCATTTGAATCCAAATATCAAACTGAATAATAAGATGTTAAAGCTAGTGGAATACCCATTAATCAAGGACTGTATGGTCTGGGACATATACAAACATTAAGATAAAACATTACAAGACCTAAGAGAAGCTTTATAAGCTAACAAAAAATATATCATTATT
Source organism: Protopterus annectens (assembly GCF_019279795.1). Classification (NCBI taxonomy): domain Eukaryota; kingdom Metazoa; phylum Chordata; order Ceratodontiformes; family Protopteridae; genus Protopterus; species Protopterus annectens. Next base: position 67,207,775 of record NC_056742.1, read on the forward strand.
CTAAGACAGATCAGGGAGATATTTCCAACGATAATTGAGGAATCATATGTTAATGAGGAAGATCTGATGAGGCTTTCAGAAATTTTTGAATCCCTTGCAACCAAAAAGAAAACAATCTCGAACCCATATAAACTTCTTAGATCCTTCATCTATGAAGACACTATGTTTTTCTCTAAATACTGGGATAATAGGGGTAATATATTTTCGAGAGAGCAGAAACTCAGAGCTATTAAATCTACCATCAGCAATTCTCCTTTTAAAATATTAATAGGTACACAACTGCTGATTAATAACAATATGTATTATACACCTACAGCACTAAATAAGTTTAATCCCAAAACTTCCCCAGCATGTAAATGTTGCCCCCACCCACACAAAGATGTTCTGCATGTTCTATGGTTCTATAAGAACTCACGGAACTTGTGGGACTCGCTTAAAGTGCGACTAGAAAATATGGGGTATCACAAATCAATGCTGTGTTGGGCACTAGCAATTTTACATATCACAGATCTAAAACTCACCAAGCTACAAATACATACTTTAATCACGATATGCTTACTTATTAAACTATACATAACCAAAAACTGGATAGATCGCACCAAGCTATCCTGGAGGGGTTTCTGAGCTATGGCTACAACCTACATATCATCTCAAAAAATAATTATAACTAATCCTAAGAAATGTATCTACTACCAGAAACTGTGGAACTTACTTTTTGAAAAGATTTTACTCACCTGACTACAGTCTAAATATGCAACAGACAAATCTTGACTACTGGACACTGACTACTACATATTGTCCCTTTGGGTGACATAGAACTTAATTTAACAAATTATCACAATATATTGGTATCCTTGTTAAACTTAGAACCCAGAATTATATATATAATGAATGGCTTTTTTGTTTCTTCTTATATTTATCAGATTTAACTTATCACAGTATTTTATATAATGTATATAGTTAGTATTATTTGTACTGAAGAGATTAATTTTTTATATTATCTAAAACCTGTTGCATTCAGCAATGTATCTAACAATTTGTTAACACATGTCTATTGTGATTGCTTGATGTGCAAATTAATAAAAAGCTATTTAAAAAAAATGAAAACTAAAATCATTCCAGGGAGCTACAAGTGCCAGAGTCCAGGAGTTTGATGACCTCTGTGTCAAAGCCAAGGTCTCAAGCATCTTGTAGCTTACACAGCTGATAATCACATTGAAACTGAATTTGAATTCAGGCAAGGTGTATCAGCAGAGAGAATCCAGCTACAGAACCTTATTCAAATACATAGCTTGAGTGTGAACAAAGAAAGGGCAGCAGCCGTCATGATGGAGTGAGGGGGAATGCATATTAGGGTATCAGGCAGGGGTTAGAAAAGGGATTTAGATTTAGGGAGTGGGACAGAAATTTTTGAGTTAGGATCAGGAAAGGAGTTGAGGGATGAGAGCAGGAAAGGAGTTTTACGGTTAATAGGTGTCAGGAGAGTTTTCAGTTTAGGGAGCAGGAGAGGAAGGATATTTTGGCTTAGTGAGTGATTCAGAAGCTTAAAAGGTGGTTGGAGATTTAGGTTTAGGGTGTGATCAGTGATATACTAGATATTAGGTATACCTATGTGCGTGTCTAAAATGTCCAGTAACAAACGTTTCTTAAGGAGGTATAACATTAGAATTCCATATTACTGACTTGCTCTGTAATTTGGGTGGAGATGCCTGCACAGATGGACACTGTTTCTGATTACTGAAGTAGGTATTTGAAGGCTGACTGAGGTGAAGCAGAAAAACAGATTAAAACTATTCTCAAGCACTTTTGGTGTCTTGCACAAGCTGCAGGTTAGCCTTTGGAAGAAAGACTATCAGCATTTCCCAATATATGTGAAGTATAATATTTGTTATGTTAATATAGTTTGATTACTTTTATATAAATGTAAATTTAACTATGTCACAAGTGATAATTCAATAAGGGTGTTTGGAAAACTAAAAACTTGCACAAATTAGATCATATTATTCAACAACACTTATCAAAAAGAGAAGGGGAAGCTTTCCACTGTCCTTGCCATATTTCCTAAAGCAGTATAAATACCATCTTGGTTATCCCCTCAAAAGTGCCTACTAGACTAGTTACAAAGGGTAAATAAGTAATAAAACTATGTACCTCACTTGCTTGTTAGTATTAGCATAGTACAACTGTAATTAGATACACAAAAAATGGAGGTTTGCTGATGTATGCATTTATGGTTTGTTCCCCTCCTCTCTCTAGCCAACAAGATGTGTACCGCATAGTTAATTTGCACTGGATACTAGGACAGTCCATGGAGTGTTGTGAAGTAAAATGAATAAAAACCAATAAAAACAAAAATAATTAGCACAAGTAAAATAAATGAACTTAACCACAAAACCTTGTAACAGCCAGGTCAAAAAAGGCATCAAAATAATGCAGCATTCATTAATTTATTATTAAGTGCTTTCATCAAAATAAGTAAAATCACTTCCTATTGCCATTTAAAAACCTTTTCCATGTCATGCTGTGTCCTGTAATTTACATGGCAAGATGGACAGGGTTCTATATTTTTTCTTCGATAGCTTAGGTTGTTGAATGCTTAATGATCAATATCTAAGCGTCAAAGTTTCAAAATTGTGAATGGCCATATACGGGAATTCTTTCCTCGGGGAAGAATTTGCTAGGCCGTCCGGAAACAAAATTAACTTTTCAACCTAAATATAGTGGGAGGCTGTACCCCCCACACCCCCCTAACTAAATATACCAACTCCTAGATCACTCTACATTGGAGAAAGGGCAAATCCTCAATAACGGCCAAGCAAATTCTTTCCCGAGGATAGAATTCACTTATATACCATTTGTGATTTTAAAACTTCGACGCTTAGGTGTTGATCATTGAGTATTCGGCAACCTAAGCTGTCGAAGAAATAATATAGACCCACTGACAGAAAGTTTTGGGAGTAAGTCTTAGAGCATATCTATGACATGAGGAAGGGCAGAAACGCTAATGCATTGTTTAAACATATTAAAATTAATGAGGGACATACATTTTCATTTTTTTATACTTGAAAAAGTTTTAAAAGACCCTCAGAAAACGTTTTAAAGGGCCCTAGTGGCGGATTGACTAATGAATATGTTGAATTTTGGGAATTGTGGTGGCAATTATTTTTAAATGCCACTCGTTTTCCAGATTTGAATGATTTTTGTTTGATTAACTGTCTTTTAAACTTGAAGCGTTAGGAAGTTTAATTGATTTATAAATAGATGTATTCGTTTTTAGAATGGTTTTAACCTGATTAATTAGTTCTAATGTTTAATTGTTTTTTTTTTTTTTTTTTGATTGGTTATGTTATGTCATATCACATTTTGAAAAGGTTCTTAAATGGCAATATGAAGTGATTTTACTTGTTCTGATGAAGTTCAAAGGTTATAAATGAAAGTGCTTAACAATAAATTAGTGGATATTAGATTATTTTGATGTCTTTCTTTTGAGCCTGCTGTTACAAGGTTTTGTAGTTAAGTTAAATGAATTGCAAGGTCAAAGGTCAGTGGAGAGAAATGGACAGTAACACCAGTTGTGAAGGTCAGCTAGAGTCCAGGTTCTATTTAAGGTAATAGCTCTACTGCTTCATTCTGTCAAGATGTTAGATGGCAATGAATGACAAAGTCATCTAGGGAAATGTCAGGTAAGAAAGTAAACTAAGAAAAGTACTTAATGCGTACTGCAAGGGGAAGCACATTAAAAAAAATAAAAAAAACATAATTACTGGGTCATCAAAAAGGCATAACCTTGATGTCATTTGAAAATAAGCAATAGTTCAAGACAGGGACTCTGTCAACACTATTCAATTTAACTCATTTTGAAGTAAGCACTAACATTAAGAAAATGAATAAAAGAGGAAAGGTAAAGCAGTGCATGTGTTGCTTATATAGGGAAACTGAATGCTCACTGGCCCTTCAGGTCCTTTTTTCTGAGCTTTGGCTCTAACATTAGTTTCACATTGATTGGCTACCACTACTTTGAGATCAAGCCTGATTGGATTTTCTTCAATCCTCATACCCTACCACCCCATATAAACTTAACTAGTCACACACCTACATATAAGCCACATAGTTTAAACTAATCATACACCAAAAACAAATCAAGGTTCATCATTAAATAAATACCACACCTGCCCTTCTTCTCTTCTTTGAGCATTTAGTAATCTCACTTACCCAACCACAACACTTTCATATACTTAAACACATTGTTACTGTGCCTATATAACTCAAAATTTACTTTGCTGAATATTATATTTTCATACAAGTCCAAACCTCTAAGTGTTTGTGTTCCATGTCATGCTTAGTAGTATTGGCAACAATTCCTTATACAAAATTGGTAATAATATTCCAGCAAGCACCCACTCTATCCATTCATAAATACATTTCCTATTGTTACTGCATGGCTAATAATCACTGTCCTTGCTATAACCAATTATGCAAATATAAGGCAATGCCCAAATACCATCCATTACCCTTAAGTAACTTATACCCCCTTCCAACTCAGAATCTATAACCCCTACACTAATTTTTCTGACTCCACACTGCCACTCTAGTCCAAGTCCTAAAAACATAACCAACACTGCTCACTCCCTACTAACTCAGTAATACTCCCTAGCCTAAGAAATACTAATTTTGTTCTCAGTCCCATTTCTGCTCATCACTCATGCAAATGTTAAGCAATCTTCCATAAACTACATCAACCTCACATACACATTCCCCAGGATTCATTAAGCTCTGCATGGTGTGCAGGAATAGTGCAAGAGCTACTGGATGCAATATGGCTGATGAGCGATCCAGGAATGAGCTCCCAGGATGTGCATGATCGCTCCTGTACTATTCCTGCATGGACATAGTTCCTGTATGCTAATTACCCCATTGCAGGTGAAAACCATGCAAATGAGGTGAATTAGTGATCCAGGAAGCAGGCAGGCGTCTGTGCAGGAATAGTGTAACCTGCAGAAATGTATTTGGCTACTAACCAATGCATTTCTGCAAATTATAAAATGGAGGCATGACAGCTCCAAAAAAAGCATGTATTCAATGTAGTAGGCAGGCCAATGGCCAAATAGGTGGCCATTGGCATGGTAAATAGTTGCAAAATTATAAAAAATAACTTTAATTTTTTTGAGGCCGATTTTGACCATTTAAGCATAGGGCAGAGGTGTACAAATGGGAATGGCCCGAAAATAAAAAAAAAAATAGGAAATAAGCTTTTAAACCAAAATCAGCATTCTGCCACAATTGTCAATGGCATGCAGAAGACAACAATACCATTGAATAGTGGTTGTTAAAGGGGAAGGCTGAGTCTCAGTCTTATAACCATGCATTAGCAGTCAGTTTTATGCAAATGAGGGAATTGGTAATGAATCACAGATTTCCCCCTCAGTGTTAGCTAGCACCCAACCGTGTAAGTGCAGCAACACCATGGTGCAAGCCTAACAGGTAGATGACCTCGTAAGGGGGAGTGTCATGCATGCTGTAAGCTTACTGGAGCTCTATGGCATGTGTTTGCCCTTAGCTAAGCACAGCTAAGGAAGGGGGTGTTTCTGAGACTGCCTAAAAGTGTTTACATTGCCTAAATGGGTGTGCGCACCATGCATCGGGTTTTAAACAAACAAAAAAAAAAAAACAGGAAATAGCAGCCCTGTTCACATCTGAGTACTGGGTATGTGTGACGCACCTTGGGGCTTAAACAGGAAAGCAATGGGAAGGGAAAACAGCAGCAGGAAGGCAATCAAGGAGAACTAGCATAGCTGTCAGGTGAAATGTATCAGAATCAGCCAATTACACAGGCAGCAGCCAAGCACAGCACACTACTATAAACTATGCAAACACCTTTCACTCTGTTTTTTCCCCACAAACTCTACACCACCGGGGTACACAAATGGGGAAATTTATTTTACCAGACAAAACTAAGAAAATGAGAGGGGCTGCTTTCGCTCTCATACATCAATATGTGGAAGAGGCTGAGGGTGGTGAGGATGAGAATGCTGATGACCAACCCACAGTGAAGAGAAGGAGAAGAGTGTACAGACCCAGGGTAACCTACCAGGGGCTACATGAGATGGAGATAGTGGAGAGCTATGGGGTGGACAAGAACATCCTATAGCAAATTGTTGAGCTGTACCATCCATTCCTCACACAAAGAACCAGCAGAGGGGAACCCATCCCATAGATAACAAGGTATGTGTAGGCTTAAGAATACTAGCCACAGGTACCTTCTAAAGGCCAGCTGGGGATATCATTGGGATCTCACAGGCATCAGCTTCCAGGATACTCCACCAGTTCCTGGATGCCATGTCAGCACATGCCAATGAGCACATATATTTCCTCAACACCCATGAGGCATTGACCAGCAATATGTGTCTCTTCCACCAGATAGCAGAATACCTTGTGGTAGTGGGTGCTATAGACTGCATGCACATACACATCAAAGCACCACCTGGCAAGTGGGGTAGGGTCTACATAAACCGCAAGGGCTTCCCATCCATCAACTGCCAGGTCGTGTGTGATGCCCAGGGCATTATAATGAATGTGTGTGCTGGCAGCCCTGGAAGCTATCATGATACCCACATCTGGCATATGACACAGCTGTACCAGAGATTTACCAGTGGGGACATCCCATATGGCCACCTAGTGGGGGATGCTGGTTAAGTACTGGAGCAGTGGCTGATGACACCCATCATAAATGCACACACACCCCCAAACAAGAACTCCATAATGAGGCATATGCATAAACAAGAATCATAATAGAGTGTGTGTTTGGGATGCTCAAGTCATGGTTCCGGTGCCTGGACATATCCGGTGGAGCCTTGCAATACTCTCTAGCTACATGTACACACATTTTCATTGTATGTGCCATGCCACACAATATGATCCTGCGGAAACAGCTGCAGCAGGAATAGCATGGGGCAGGGCCACACAGCCCCCCACCATTGCCAAGGCCAGCACAGGCACAGAGTGACTCAGAGGAGGAACAACCTGAGCCTGCCCATGTAGGCAGAAGGAGGCGTGCCCAGTATGCCCAGGCTTTGGCAAGGAGGCAACGCACAGCACATACACTGACAAGGTAGGATCCCAGGGAATGACACCTTTCTCTGACTCACAAAACATGACACTATCTGTGCTTTACCATGTATAGGGAGTGTACTATAAGCATCCATCATAGTCAGCCCTCCAGCACCATCCTCAATACTGGCACAGCCACAAGTAACTCACTCTTCCTATCAATTGCTGAATATAGTAGTATGTTCTGCTAGTTGTAGCTATGGTATGGATGTAACCATGCAAGGGGATTGGGTGACTGAATGGGATGGCAGCAGATAGTGGACACCTATATGAGCAGCATGGAATCCATAACAAATACTGGTGTCAACAAAGTAGGAAGTACTAGACAAGGTGACAAATCCCACTGCAGTACATGTGGTGACCCAACTGTGTGTCCATAGGACACACACACATGCATGTCAGTGAGGTTCACATACCCAACAACAGCCTCAGCCAGCAGGACAGGTGTAGATGACCATAAACAAAGGCTGTGCTAAGGCCTCCAATTAATGGCAATGGATAATAGACCCCCCTCCAGACCTACACAGACAGACTACAACAGGTCAGCCAGATGTATGTAAGTTCTGAATGATATGAAGTCTGAAACTGAAATGTAGGTCAATAAACCCTAAGATCTAGTCTGCATGATAGGTCAGAATACAAAACAAAATGGAAGACAACAGAGTACCTGAAATACCATTACAGTAATAGCAAATGTTTACAGTTGTCAGGTGCCCCCCCCCCCAACACACACACACACAATCCTATGTAGAAATGCAGTAACATGTACAAGTGGGGTTAATAACAGTGGAGCACAGATTACCTGAGCTGGCCCAATTTGCAGGATAGATTGTTGCATGTGTACAATATGCAGGGGTCTGTGTGTTCGGTTGTTGTGTGTTGTACATTGTGTGGAAGTGGTCAGCATGTAGGCATGGAGGGTTGTGTCCTGGTGGCCTATGGCCAGTACTGTCGATGACAGGGCCATGTTCTAAGCATATGAGATTTGATAGATATAAACTGAAAGGTGAATATTTAATACAGCACACAGTGATTGAAACTGTAGACTCATTTAAGGACCTGGGTATATGGGTAGATTCAGCTATGAGTTTTTCTAATCATATCAACCAATTGGCTAATGATAGTTATAGAACTATAGGTTGTATAAAAAGATTTATAAAGTCTAGGAAATCAAACATAATGAAGGCAATTGTTTGTTAGTTACATTAGACCCAAACTTGAGTATGGAATAACAATATGGAAACCCTATAGGGAAACAAGCATGAATAAACTAGAAAGAGTACAGCGGAAATATACTAAGGGCATCCATGAATGCGAAAATCTAAATTATTATGAAATACTAAAATATCTGATCTTGTACAGTGTCTCTTACAGATATTTAAGAGGAGATCTTATTCAGGTATATAGGGCATTTAGGGACAACTACCTCTGGGAATGTTTGGAGTTATCAAAAAGTACCAGAGAATCGTCAGATAACCTATGAAGAAGATTTTATAGGAATGAGAAGTGTACTAATTGGTTCTCTGACAGAGTAGCTGATGCTTGGAACAGACTACCAAATTACATTAAAGCAAGTACTAGTTCAGATTTTTTTAATAACAGCCTGGACATTTATTATGGGAACAAGTGTTTGGCATATTGGCATGCTAGACGGGCTTTAATGCCCGTGCTTGAAACATTTGTATGTATGTATGTATGTATGTTCTGACAACTGCAGTACCAACCACAATGCATCCCAGTAAGACCCAATTCAACAGTCATCCATACTCATTGTTCCGATGTCAATATTTGTCACCATCTGAAAGATGGATATGCCATGAATGGGGCCCAAACATACACACACTACACAGGTGGAAGTACCTTAGACAGAGTATATAAAATGTAACTGTCAACTGCACACACCTTTGGAAATGTATATACAGGTTAGCAGCACATTAGTTGTTTGTGTAGTATGGAATACTGATGTATTCTGGCCAATCACTGGCAGACCATAAAAGGCACAGTTATGAAGTAATGAGAGACTGCCTATGTCCCCGCACAAGGCAGTATAAGGGCAATGTCCCAGGTATATCTGTGAGTCAGCTGCAAGAAGCCTCCATATCACACATGCACTCAGCTCACCCCACCATCATTGACAGGTTTATCACAGGTCATATCCCTGCTGTTGGGAATGAGTACAGTATGACCTCCACTTTTGTATGGGAATACCCACAGAATGCAGCATGCTGAAGAGGTGACCCATGCAGGTGTGTTCCTAGATGTAAGCAGCACCCTGCCAGCATCCAGACCAGTGGAGTAATATGGACAGGAACTATTGCCATTAACACACCGCAGACTTACCCTGTCACCCCAGGGGAATCCAGTGGCTCGCAGCCTAGGACTGTAGGAGTGACAGAATGCACTGGCCTGCTACAGATGGCCTGCTTCACTACCAAATGCCCTACAGTCCTTTGGCAAAGGCCTGTGCCTCACCCATACTGCTAATTTATGTTATCTCATGGAGTCCCAACTAACAACATAACACAGTCCACAGAACACAAATACAAGGCCATGTTGACAAATCCCAGTAGCATTCCCACAATGTCCTACTGCATGAACTGTGGACCAACCCCTAAATAATACTGGGATAAAGGGACAACTATAGGAACACTTTGCAGATATCACTCGCATAATGTTAGGAAGATGATAGAATAACAGAGTGGGGGAGGTGTAGAAGCATGGGACACCAGGGAGTGTGTAAAGTCTGAAACTCTGATGTGGACCCATACTACCCCTGCCTGCAAACCCAGTAATGGGTGGCTACAAACCTGCTCGTAAACCATAATGTGAAGGGGAACTGACCAGATATATGAGCCCTGCCTCTGGGTAACCTGGGTGAATCTGTACCGCTGAGAGGTATGGTCACAGCAGGATATGGCCATTCTGTTATGTCGATAGATGTACAAGCAGAGGATCCTCAGCCACCACAGTACCAAGGTGCTGGACCATTTACACAGACCCATCAGTAAGTGTCTGCAGCTACCCCTCCAGAATGGCATGAGTGTGTAAGAATATGTAGGCTGCAGACCACAATACTGGACACAGCTTCATTCATTTTGTATTTCACAGGAAATAACTGTGAGCAAATAAGTATACCTGTTGGTAGCTGATGACATAATACATCACAGTGTAAAACAGTGCATGTCTGGATATCTCTGCTAACATCAACCATGTAACACAAGCAGCACAGACAGCAATAGTTACAGTATCCCACTATCTTTTGCCCATTGTGATCTATATTGTCAACCTAGCTTCAGATATTCTGCAGGAACAGGTTGTTAGCTGTAGGTGTAGATCACAAAATCCTGCACTGCAGTACAACCTACCTGGAATGGATTCACACACTCAATGCAGAAGGTCATACTGGGCATGCTCCAACACTTAGGCAAATGAAGCCCATGTCTGACAACAGTGAACTATACATATCTGTCAGTCGCAGATGTCTGTGCACACACACCACATTGCACACCATTCATGCTTTGCACACACATTGGATAGGAATACTTACACATATCCAAGGCCAACACACTATAATAGGTCAAACAAACACACACAAAGATGTGGGGAAGAGAGAGGCAGACAGTGACAAAGAGATTGCCATCATGAGGCCTGTCCCACCCACCACACATCCAGTTGGCCAATATCACATGATGTGCCGATGTCAATCACTGTAGACATTTGCTTTTGGTAGCCCTCAGCCCTATAGTGTCTGTGGTGCTTGTGATAACTGTGTAACATGATAGTACAAATCAGTATTCCTCTAGCATTTGTATACCTACTTCTGTCAAATGTAAAGTGACAAAGAGATTGCCATCATGAGGCCTGTCCCACCCACCACACATCCAGTTGGCCAATATCACATGATGTGCCGATGTCAATCACTGTAGACATTTGCTTTTGGTAGCCCTCAGCCCTATAGTGTCTGTGGTGCTTGTGATAACTGTGTAACATGATAGTACAAATCAGTATTCATCTAGCATTTGTATGCCCAGTTCTGTCAAATGTAAAGTTGTGTGTGACTGAGTGTTGTGTGTGTTTTTCCAGAGGAATGGTTTATGGCCCATTCACACACACTGTACTTCCAATACTCCATTGTTAGCATTCATGCTGATGTAAGTCACCTTGAAATAATCCTCTGGCCAATTACCAGCTCCATAATCTCCATGGTGCATGTGATAACTGTGTAATGCTATAATGTAACATATTAGTTAGGTAGGAGTTCTAATCCCAGACATGGCAACTGTGTGTGTGTGTGTGTGTGTGTGTGTGTGTGTGTGTGTGTGTGTGTGTGTGTGTGTGTGTGTGTGTGTGTGTGTGTGTGTGCCATTCACAGTTACTACACCTTCCATTGCCCTACTTTAGCAAGCCTGCTGATGTCAGTCACCTTGAAATATC
>NC_056742.1:67224315-67271815 GCF_019279795.1 Protopterus annectens
TGCCAACTGGCTTACTGATAGAACACAGACTGTAAAAGTAGCCGACTCCAAATCCAGCTCCAGACAGGTGACAAGTGGAGTACCTCAGGGTTCATTCCTGGGACCGCTCTTGTTTGGCATCTACTTTTCTGAAGTACAGGCCAACACTAAGGGACTTCGACTAACAAAGTTTGCAGATGACTGCAAACTGAAAGCCATTATTGAATCCACAAATTATGTGGATATTCTACAAAAGGGCCTTACAGAAACAGATGCTTGGTACCAGAGCCATGGGCTCAAGCTTAATGCCAAGAAATGTATAGCTATTCCCTTTGGGAAAAAACATGTACCCATGAATTACCACATAGGTGGTAGTACAGTAAACACTGAAAGTGTGATGAAAGACTTAGGGACACAGGTGGACAGTGGTCTCACCGTCAATAACCACATTGCCACAACAGTCAGGAAATCCTTCTATGTGGCAAACCTCATCACTAAGGGCTTTTCATCCAGAAAAAAGGAGGTCATTGTTCCACCGTACTCATCCTTCATTAGACCCATTATAGAGTACAATATCCCATTTGGTATGTACCTCACAAGACATCTGCAACAGCTGGAAAGGCCACAGAAATACCTCACTAAAAGAATCGCAGCCCTAAAGCAGATGCCCTATGCTGACCATCTAAAAAAACTCCAGCTATACTCTGTGGCATATCATCTTCTCAGAGGCTATCTCTGCTTAACATACAAGGCCATGTCAAACCCTGAGCTGTTGAACATGCTCCACTTAAAGAAATACCAATCCCTCAGAGCCACATGCTCCAGGGATCTAAACCTTGTCAACACAATGAACAAAACATGCTGGAGGATAGGTTCCTGAACCAGAGACTCCCCATACTCTGGAATAGCCTGCCCATACATGTCAAGCAGAGCACCTCCTTGGCCCTCTTCAAAAGGAACCTTGACAATTGGATGGGAGATAGGAAATTCACCCGGGGATCATGTCAGTTGCCCTGCTTGACAGAGGTCCAGGGAAGTAAATATTGTGGGAAGAAATATCCAGGGAATTGTTATGGCTAGGCTTGTATAGGCCCTAGGGCCGATAGACTAGTACCAACCTATGAACCTATGAACCTATATATCTATATGTATGTGTATATGTATATATATATATATATATATATATATATATATATATATATATATATATATATATATATATATATATATATATATATATATATGTGTGTGTGTGTGTGTGTGTGTGTGTGTGTGTGTGTGTGTGTATGTATCATTGGAATGTTTAGTGCTTCCACATAGTACATTCCCTATGGTAGACTGACTGTTCTGCATAATGTTACAGATATCATCCTAACATCTTACAGCTGAGATGGCTTACTGTTAACTTGTTGTGGGTGCGTTGTGTAGGATCCTGGGTTCAAGACTTGCACATGCTGGTTTTTGTGTTGAAAGGCATATCTGTTCAGCAGTGGAGGAAGGGGAAATGGTAATAATTACAAGAGATCACTAATTTGGACCCCTTCACTCCCATTAACAGTGCGTTTGGTCAGATGTTTTGCAGTGAGAGGTTCAGAGTGTGGATCCAATGTGCGAATGCAATACATATTTATATATGCATATATATATATATATATATATATATATATATATATATATATATATATATACATGTATATATCTTCTTCTTCTTCTTCTTCTTTCAGCTGCTCCTGGCAGGGGTCACCACAGCAAATCAGCTGTTTCCATTTCTTCCTGTCCTCTGCATCTTGTTCTGTCACACCAACCACCTGCATGTTCTCTCTCACCACATCCATAAACCTTATCTTAGGCCTTCCTCTTTTCCTGTTACCTGGCAGCTTCATCCTTAGCATCTTTTTCCCAATATACTCTGCATCCCTCCTCAGCACATGTCCAAACCAACATAATTTTGCCTCTCTGGCTTTGTTTCCTAACCTTCCAACCTGGGCTGACCCTCTAATATACCTATTCCTAATCCTGTCCATCCTCCTCACACCCAGTGCAAATCTTAACATCTTCAACTCTGCCACATCAAGCTCTGACTCCAGCCTTTTTGTCAGTGCCACTGTCTCCAACCCATATAACATAGCTGGTCTCCCTACCCTCTTGTAGACCTTCTCTTTCACTCTTACTGGTACTCATCTGTCACAAATCACTCCTGACGCTCTTCTCCACCCACTCCATCCTGCCTGTATTCTTTTCTTCACCTCTCTTCCACACTCACCATTACTCTGAACTGTTGATCTCAGGTATTTAAACTCATCCACCTTCACCACCTCTACTCCCTGCATCCTCACCATTCCTCTATCCTCCCTCTCATTCACACACATATAGTCTGTCTTAGTCCTGCTGACCTTCATTCTGCTTCTCTCTAGAGCATATCTCCACCTCTCCAGGGTCTCCTACACCTGTTCCCTACTCTCACTACAGATCACAATGTCATCTGCAAACATCATAGTCCACAGGGACTCCTGTCTGATCTCGTCTGTCAACCTGCCCATCACCATTACAAATAAGAAAGGGCTCAGAGCTGAACCTTGATGTAATCCCACCTTCACCTTAAACACATCCTTCATTCCCACCGCAGACCTCACCACTGTCACACTACCCTCAAACATATCCTGTACCACTCTTACATACTTCTCTGACACTCCCGACTTCCTCATACAATACCACAACTCCTCTTTAGGCACCCTGTCATATGCTTTCTCTAAATTCACAAAGACAGAATGCAACTCCTTCTGACATTCTCTGCACTTCTCCCTCAACACTCTCAAAGCAAACATCGCATCTGTAGTGCTCTTTCCTGGCATGAAACCATACTGCTGATCACTAATCATCACCTCCCTTCTTAACCTAGCTTCCACTACTCTTTCCCATAACTTCATGCTGTGACTGATCAATTTAATCCCTCTGTAGTTACTACAGCTCTGCACATCACCCTTATTCTTAAAAATCGGAACCAAAACACTTTTTCTCCATTACTTAGGCATCCTCTCACTTTCCAAGATTTCATTAAACAATCTAGTTAAAAACTCCACTGCCATTTCACCTAAACACCTCCATTCTTCCACAGGTATGTCATCTAGACCAACAGCCTTTCCATTCTTCATCCTCTTCATAGCTATCCTTACTTCCTCCTTGCTAATCCACTGCACTTCATGATTCACTATCTGCACATCATACAACCTTCTCTCCCTCTCATTCTCTTCATTCATCAGCCCCTCAAATTACTCTTTCCATCTGCTCAACACACTCTCCTCGCTTGTGAGTACATTTCCCTAATTATCCTTTATCACCCTTACCTGCTGCACATCTTTACTAGCTCAGTACCTCTGTCTAGCCAATCGGTACAGGTCCTTTTCTCCCTCCTTAGTGTCCAATCTTTTATACAACTCGTCATATGCCTTATCCTTAGCCTTCGCCACCTCTCTCTTTGCCATGCATCTCATCTCCCTATACTCTTGTCTACTTTCTTCATCTCTCTGACAATCCCACTTCTGCTTCGCCAACCTCTTTCTCTGTATACTCTCCTGTACTTCTTCATTCCACCACCAGGTCTCCTTGTCCTCCTTCCTCTTTCCAGATGTCACACCAAGCACCTGTCTAGCCATCTCTCTTACTAGCTCTGCTGTATATATATATATATATATATATATATATATATATATATATATATATATAGATATATATGTATGTCTACATATACACACACACACACACATATATATATTTATATATATATATATATATATATATATATATATATATATATATATATATATATATATATATATATATATATCTATGGGATCCGTACAGATGCTCGACTGCATCTTTTACCGAATCCCAATTTGGTGAGCATACTTACGCGAAAGTGCTGTTCACTGAAGCAGCACTTTCGAGTAAGTATGTTTGTTGTTCCGGTCATACTACGGTGTGGTAAGAGAAAATTCCCTTTTCCCCACTGTAGTGTGACCTCAGAGTGAGAATATTAAAGCAGGGGGGTGCATGGGGCTTGACTACTGCATTCAAGTAGATTTTGTGTTTTGTTTAACATACTTTAACGAAAGCGCTTTTTCGATGAAAGCGCTTTAGTTAAAGTTTGTTTGGTGGTAATAGATTCTGGCTTTTGAACTTTCGTTCAAAATCCTAGATCCATATATATATATATATATATATATATATATATATATATATATATATATATATATATATATATATATATATATATAGCATGGCTGCTTGCTGAATCCCAGGGATTGTTTTGTAAAAATACATCTTCCTAAATACTTTCCTCCTTATCCTATCTGCGCTAGTAACCTTCACAAATTACCAGAAATCTCATCCACTCATTAACAAAGTACCTGCAATAATCAATATTCTCCCATAAAATATACCATTTATCACTTCTCCAGTTCTAACACTGTTGACAATATTGCACACCTTCATTTCTACATGCGTACTTCAAAAAGGTAAATCAACTCAAGCAAGTTCCTACATAAAAGAAAAACTGAAACCTGACCCCATCCAGCTCTCCACATCATTAGTTATGTGGCAGCATAGATCCTAGTCCTGGTCCTTTACCTGTAAAGGCACCAACTTTACCTTCTCCTAAAATCATGTCCACCACAACTAGGTCACTCTGTCTCTTCCACATCATATCATATATAACATGCATAATATTATGCATAATAGCATATGTAATAATGAAAATCAACTCTGCTTCTAGATTGCTCATAACACCTCAGATGTAGTGCACACAGAAGCATGGCTAAGATTACGCATCCAGAATGATGAATTCCATCCTCTTGTAAGTAATGCTATTACAACCTACAGCTTAGGTAAAACAGATGTAGTAGTGGACATGCTTTTTCCAAACACCCTCAAGATATCATTACATCCATGCAAAATGTCACAATACAGTATTCAAATATTCCCCAAACCTTCCTAAAACCTAACCACATAGAACTCTATGCATTATTGCATTGTGCATTCTACCATGAAAAAACGTTGCATCAACTGAAGACATCTTATCCTGGGTAACCTAAAATAACCCCTGGAAATATTTCATCTTAGGAGACAGAAGCATCAATTGGCAAAATGCAGCCACCAGCCTTCTGTCATCTTTGCCCAGTATAAACCTACACAGCTTCACCCAAATTGTAAACTCTACTGTTAGATATAAGAAAAACAGTAACAAAAGAGTCAGATCTAGACTGGATTCTCTCATCTGACAGCCAGCATATCAAATTACAACACCTGACCGATACACTGAGAAATCAAGTATCCACTTAAACTAGTAGGTGTTTACACCACAATCTCCAAGAAATGCCTCTTTACCTATCCCACAACCTACCTTCATTTAATAAAAAACATTTCCATCTCTACCTTAAAGCTCTTCCACCAGACTATACTAAAATCAATATCTATAGATAAAGCCGCACTACTATTTAACATGTCCTCAGTATTCAAAACAGCCAAGCTCCAATATGAAGGAAAAGTCAGTAGTGATCCCACTCAACGGCTAGAAAGATACAAGAAACAATTAATGAGGGAATGAGATAGGGTCTAGAAAATATGGCTAACTCGTAAAACTGACCGAAACCTTCCAACAAATCTGACAAATCTCATAAAATCCATTGTCTTCATAGACAAGAAAAAGCATTGCTATCACCTACAGAACATTCATCAGAATAGTCAGAGACTTTTCTGAATCCGATAGACCTTGCAAGATCTTTATAGCTAAGCCCAGTCCCCAACGCATAAGCATAGAGTACCATTTGTAAACTGAACAATTTCATACAATCGTGTCTACACTTTTAAAAAAATATGCACACTCCTCTAAATCAACAAACTCACTCACTTGTTAAATTCTGACAAAAAACAAAAACTGACAACTGTCATCTTATCTTCACACTAGTGACTGCCTCTGTCAGCATTATTACAAAATATTTGTCTAAATTAAAACCGACTAAGCAATTCACAATTTTCCTTCAAAATACTGATGCTCTTGCATATCCTGTGTCCATTCTCCTTAATATGTGCATCCTGAGTATCATTAGTCTGGAAACAATTCCCCTGTCTAAAATCCTAGAAAAGACTTTCACTCACAGTTACTAAAATTCCTTCTTGACTCTAATCTTCTACTGCCAACACAGTATTTTTTGTAACCCTATCATACGAGTACAGCTGTTACTAACATTCCTAAATGCAACAAATGTCATTAGAAATAGCAGCAAAATCATTTCTGCAACATTCTTAGACTTATCCAAGGCCTTTGACCCCATCTCCTACTAAATACGTTTAGACAATATGGCTGATGTTGGCATCTCCACAGCCAGTCTCACCTGGTTCCAGAGCTACTATATCTACATCACATGCAGTAAAATGGCGAAATGAATTCTCTACCCTTCTTCCAGACTCAGGACTCAGTAGGTGTCTCATCAGGATCATTCCTGGAACCACAAATATTTATCAACAGCCTTTACTCATTCAGTAAACCTCTCTATATGCATCTACTCAGCCACTATTATGCAGAAAGTGGAAAAAACTACCACAGGAGGCTTTCACCCATATTGAGACTTGGTTACAAAAAGTATAGCTTCTTCTTAACCACAATGTTCACGATGAAACACTACTCAAACATTAATATCGCCTTCACTATCACCTCAGCTAATAATACTGCAATGGAAGTGTTCCAATGCACTAAACTTCTGGATACCGTAATAAATGATAAGCTGAAATTAGGCTACTATCCAGAAAGTCATCCACAAAACAGGCCTTCTTTATGGGACTATGCCTTAGACACATGCAAAAGCAGATACTCTCTTCTGCTTTACTAACAGCACTACTGTATGCTTTTTCTATTTTCACCAAGCTACAGTCTTCTCATCTAAGCAAACTAGAGAAATGATACAATACAGTTGACAAGTTTGCTGCCAAACTACCATCCAGAACTCAACACTGTGCAAATAAGCTGCAAAATTGGATGGATTAGCCAAATTACCATTCATATTCACAATTACAAGTAGGTCACAGCATTATTTATCAGCCTAATAAATGCCCATCCTTTTAAAATGTACTTAAAAATATGCACCTTTTAAAACCTTAACTCCAAAGACAAACTTTTTGTACTTTCATACTATCATTATCAGTTGCACCTGGAATTACTCCAGGTGCAACTGACAGTTGGCAAGACACCCATCCAAGTTATAGCCAGCTATAGAACCCCCTCCATGACTCAGGACACTCACTCCTCCTACCTGGACCTACTTGACACCATCAAAGTACCCCCTAACACCCTGATCCTTAGTGACTTCAACTACCCCACCACAGACTGGGTAACTATTCCTGCACTAATGCGCCCACCCAATGATTCCTTGACTTCATCAGTTCTAATGCACTACACCAGCTCGTCTCATCACAAACGGAGATAACATTTTGGACTTGGTTCTCACCAACATGTGTGACCACTGCACCACTCTCATAATATGTTCTTCCCTGGTGAGATCAGATTGTCAGTCTGTCTCATTTGAAGTTTCTATCCCACCCAACCCCCCCCCAGCTGTAACCAGGCTAAAAACTTCTTAAAAGCTGACTACAACCTTCTAAGGGAGGGTATCAGTAGCTTCACACCACCGCACCCCTCAGAGGATGCAGACAACTATGCTGAATAGTACACCAGTGCAGTATACAAGCACCTCTACAACTGCATTGACTCAGCCATACCCAACAGAACTAAAACCAGCTCCTCACAGAAACACAAACCTGTCTGGTGGACATCCTCTATCAACAGGCTTTACAACAAAAGGAAGAAACTGTTGTCCAAGGGTAAAAAGGAACAAGTTTCAAATCAGAAAACCTCCCTCTTCAGCCTTGACAAGCAAATTAGATCACTAGTGAAAACCTCCAAAGCAAATTATGAATGGAAACTAGCCTCCAAAACAAAGGAAAACCACAAAGCCTTTCTCATCTATGTCAGGAAGCTGCATGACAAAGTCCAGGTTTGTTCCAAATTAGTACTTAACGGTACTACATTTGCCGATCCTGTTGACTTAGCCAATCTACTAGGTTCAATGCAAACTTCACCCCCACATATCCCCCAAAGGCCCATTTGACATTCCTGATACATGTCTCGTACCTCACATCTCCATATATCAAGTGTTAAAGGCCCTATCCAAGGCAAAGAACACAGCTTCCATGGGGCCTGATAGTATCCAGGCTGTATTCTGCACCATCTCCAGGAAAAGCTAGCTTCACCATTGAGAACCTTATTCAACCACAGCTTAATTACAGGCTTCATTCCAGCAAAGTGGAAGCTGCCATTGTCATCACCTTGCACAAAGATGGTGCCACTACTGACCCAGGAAATTATCTCCCCATTAGCTTAACAAGTCTGATCTGTAAAGCCATGGAACATATTATTATGGATCTCATAAACAAGGACATAGGCAATCTCCAAGCACTGGACCCCACATAATTCAGATTTGTCAGGGACAGATCTTGCCTGTTGAACCTGGTTGACTTCTTAGACTGTCACCAAGGCCCTGGATGAGGGAAGGTCAGTACATACAGCTTACCTTGAATGGCCAAGGTCTTTGACACAATCCCCCACTCAGGCATCATCAAAAAGCTAACTCAACTTGGTGTAAATCCCTATCTCATCAGGTAGGAGGACCAACTGTCTCACTGATAGGACCCACAAGGTTAAAATAGGTGCCACGGCCTCACCAGTGGTGTTCCCCTGGGATCTGTCCTGGAACCCCTACCATTTGGCATTTACTTCTCACAGGTCCAGGCAAAGACAAAGGGCCTGTGGCTGACCAAGTTTGTGGATGACTGTAAGTTGGGTGCTGTCACTGACTCCCCAAATAATGTTAACATACTGTAAGAGGGTCTCACAGCAACAAATGACTGCTGCCAAAGTCATGGCTTTAAGTTAAACACAAAAAAATGTGAAAAAATATTTTGATCTTATTGCTTGCTTCTTGCTTGGTGCTTCTTGCTGCGGGATGGATTTGAAGTGTTCTTATGACACTCAGTCTTGCTGGCTGGATTCTGCTAAAATTCAAAGTCTGATTATATTTGCATTCACAGTCTGTTGCATACAGAAACTTGCAGAATATACACTGATGAGAGAATATACTTTGCAGCATCAACTTTAAAGAGCAGTAACAAATAACGTTTTATAATAAACCAAACTGGAAAACCGTTGCAGCTTAAAAGTACTGTTCCAACTTTACTTCTCATATAGTACAGATGATGTGAGAGATATAACATTTACCTTGGGACTTGTGTCCCTACCAAACCTCTCTAACATAGCTGGATTTATACAGCTCTTTATATACTCTTTTTAGTCATGCATAAACATATTTTGGAGAATTGCTTATCCTGTAGAAACAATACTAAACTTCCTTGTTTAACAATGTCTTGTAAGAGACCAGCTTTTCTGACAGTGTGAATATCCTGTAACAGTGTCCTAATGTCCATGTAGAAAAACATCTTTTTGAGGAAACACATTGTCTGTATTCTATTTGGATCTGTGTATATGACCATATGTTCTTGTACCAATGCTGATAAGCATATCCTGTTTTTTATGAAGAAAAACATATTTTTGAGAAAACACATTGTCAGAGATCAGCTTTTCTGACAGTGTGAACATCCTGTATTTTATTTGGATCTTTGTATAAAAAAAATCTGTTCTTATGTCATATCCTGTTTTTCCATGCAGAAAAACATGCCATTGTTCTTTAAAAGCAGATTTTGCATTTTTGTTCTTGCATACATCCTGTTTTGAGTCTGTAAGGGAATAATGTCCATTCTTTAAAAGCAGATTTTGTATTTTTGCTCTTGCATACATCCTGTTTTGAGTCTGTAAGGGAAGAATGTCCATTCAGCAGATTCCTTTTCCAAGCCATGGTCATTTAGTATGACTGCTGATCACATATTAGTAAACTCTGTTTCTGCATTTAAGCAAGCCTTTTCTTTCAGCATATTTACAACATAATTAATTTCAGACTAATATTAATAAAATCTAACAATTCCCTCTGTTTTTAAACATACTCAAAACATTTTATATAGAAAACACATTAAAAAACAAACCTTTAGTTTGATACAACAAATCAAAATGCAATTTTACATAGTTAATACAATGATATTAAAGTATTACTACCAAAACTGAATGTATTTAACAACTTTTTCTTTTGCAGACCATTCTGTGAAAATATTTTATCAGTTATGAGCTGTGTCTGCTTTAATGTTATTTATTTTATTTTTTTTTTTAACATGATCAATTTATTCTTTTGCAATCACAGAATTTAATTTATGACTTAGAACTGTTTCATTAACTCTTTGCAGCTGTTGAATTAACTATGAGACAATAACTACGTGCTACTGCAAGCATTTATACACTGCTGAAAACATACAATTTCAATGTCATTTTAACCATAACATTGTGGTCATGTCTTTGAACTGCTCAATAACATCTTGGTAAAATACTGAACTGGGCTTAGATAATAAATATTTGAAAGCAGTTATTTTACTGGGGTAAAACCAATGATATTACAACTTGACAAATTACTTTTGAACTTATTACGATGTATCCTGTACAGTATGTATTTACACAGACTGTTTGCTATTTATGCATTTCAATCTAGTAAGTATCCTGGACCCATTGTTTTCTTTAAATATTTTTTTTTCACACATATTCATTACTAGACATTAATCTCATTTGTACTGAATTCTTCTGCATTTGTACATACAATGACTATAAAGTACATTTAGTCTAATCTTACAAATTTAATAACATTAATATTAAGCAAAATCTTGGAAAATGTTTGTCTCTTTAGAAATATCTAGTGGAATTGACACCAAATCCATATGTCCTGTTATTTTAAACTACATACTCAACAATTATTAAAAATATTCATGCTTTTTATACCAACATTGTCATTGATGCTTTTTTATACCAACATTGTTTTGCCAAAAACATATTAAAAATAGTGACCATTCTTGCTATTAGAAACATTTATGCATTTTGCATATCTTTATTCTGTCTTGTATAGCTTTATCAATTTTAAATCATCTCTTGTTTTTTTAAACTATTTCTTGTATAGCTTTACAGTTTCGCAGGTTGTAAATACAATTTAATACTAAACAATACAATAATAACCATTATGATAGCTATTAACAACTTGTAAAATATCTTATCCTGTCAGGTTTAATCCAGTTTACCAGTATTTCTAATACACTAATACCTGTTTTTTCCTCTCCCTAAAAGAGTATTGTCAAGAAGGAATGAGATATTTTTTCTTGTAGCTTTATTTTAGACCCTTATTATTTATTTTTATGTAGCTTTATTTCAGACTCTTGTCACAGTCTGTTTATACAGTCAGTGTAAAACTGAGAAAGTGCCCCTCCCTCTTATACAGTCAGTGTAAAACTGAGAAAGTACCCCTCCCCCTGTAGTACTTCAGCACTGTTTTCCTGCCCTATGCTGTAAGAATAGAATGCATGTCAGCCCAACACTTTGGCCATACATTTACGTTATTTGGTTACTAATAAACTATGGACTTTTATCTGATTTGATCATTAGTAGGTATTTACATTCTCCTGCACAATTGATTTGAACTGTATATATACTATAGCCCATTTGCTGGCTGTACTTGATACAACTGAGGTTTTTTTTTTGTCCTTTTAACATTTACTTGCAAACAGATTATCAGTGACATCTATGCACAATTGTGGCATTTTATTACAATTACCAAATAGTGTTGCCTGTAAACATTTTAACAATTATGTTTTAATAACAATGATGCTTTAGAAAAACTCAAGTTACTTGCCTGGCAATCAGTCTTATAGGTTCATAGGTTCATAGGTTCATACTAGGCTATCTGCCCGAGGGCATTTATAAGCCTAGCCCATAGTTTTGTGGCTTATGCCACCCCTTTTGTTTGGAGAAACTATGCCCATTATTTTGCTGTGCCTCTGTCGAGCAGTGACACTGAGGTAACCCCTGGGGTGTATCTGCGATCTCCCATCCATTGGTCAAGATTCCTCTTGAACAAGGCCAGCGAGGTGCTCTGCCTCACATAAACCGGGATTTTGTTCCACAGCATAGGGAGTCTTTGGGTGATGAATCTATCCCTCCAGCACGTCCTATTAATAACCGTGTCGAGGTTTAAGTCTCCCGCCCTTGTGGCTCTGAGGGATCTAGATTTTTGGAGATGAAGCATGTTCATCAAATCTGGGTTTGACATGGCCTTGTATGTCAGGCATAGGTCACCTCTGAGCAAGCGGTAAGCAACTGAATATAACTGGAGTTCTTTCAGTCGGGCAGCATAAGACAGATTTTTGAGACCCTTTATCCTTTTGGTGAGGAACTTTTGTGGCCTCTCCAGCTGCTGCAAGTGTCGGGTCAGATACATTCCGAATGGAGCATTGTACTTGATCATTGGTCTGATGAGTGATGAGTATAGGGAGACTATGACTTCCCTTGATCTAGATGTGAATCCCTTCATGATAAGGTGGGCAATGTAGAAGGTCTTCCTAACTACTTTAGCAATATGAGTGTCGAATGAAAGGCTACTGTCAACCTGGGTTCCCAGGTCCCTAATAACTTCTTCTGTGTTCAGGGGATTGCCACCTATATGGTAGCTAGGGGTAACCTTATTTTTCCCGAAGGGTATGACTATGCATTTCTTGGCATTTAACTTTAGGCCATGGCTCTGGCACCAGTTATCCGTTTCTGTGAGACCCTTCTGAAGGATATCTGTGTTGGATGTGTTTTCAACTACGGCGCCCAGTTTGCAGTCATCTGCAAACTTCGTCAGCCATAACCCTCCTGTGTTTGCTTGTACTTCAGAAAAGTAGATGCCAAACAAGGGTGGGCCCAGGACTGAGCCCTGTGGGACACCACTTGTGACAGGCTTTGAGTCTGACATGGCGCCAGCAACTCTGACCCTGTGGGTTCTGTCACTCAGCCAGTTTGCAACCCATCTTGTAATGTATGGGTTTACATTTAAGTTGATAAGTTTTTCAATGATACCCGAGTGAGGTATTGTATCAAAAGCCTTCGCCAGGTCTAGGTAGGCTGTATGGACTGCCTTTCCCTCGTCAATGGCCTTGGTGACTGTTTCAAAAAAGTCAACCAAGTTTAAAAGGCATGATCTGCCTTTGACAAAGCCAAACTGGGTTGGATCCAAAGTCTGCAAGTTCCCTATGTCTTCATTTATGAGATCCATTATGATCCTCTCCATGGCTTTGCAGATAAGGCTTGTCAAGCTAATGGGACGGTAATTTCCAGGGTCGGTGGAGGCACCGCCTTTGTGGAGTGGGACCACAGTCGCTATGCGCCACTCCCTGGGTACGTATCCGGAGGTGAGACTAAGATTAAACAGCTTTCCTAACTGTGGGTTTAATTCCTCGTTGAGTTCATGGAGCACACAGCCGGGGACACCATCAGGTCCCATGGATGCTGTGTTCTTTGCCTTGGAGAGAGCAGTTCTCACCTGGGCGTTAGAGATGTTTGGGGGGCTACAATCATTTGGTATAGATATCTCTCCTTCAGGGGGGGAGGGGGAGAAGTTTGCACTGAACCTGTCAGCCAGTATGTTGGCAATGTCTGTAGGATCAGTAATCTTCACATCATTTTGAACTAATTCTGAGCATATCTGGGAGTTTCCTCCCAGGTTTCTGACATAGCTAAAGAATGCCTTATGGTTGTCTTTAGAGTCCTTAGCTATTTTTTTCTCAAAATTAGCTTTGGATGATTTTATGAGAGCTCTTAGCTTTTTACTTATAGTGATCAGCGGTGTCTTACCTTTTAAGGATTTTGCTCTATCTTGTAGTAGCTTTCTCCTTTTGTTGTAGAGTTTGTTTATGGCTGGAGTCCGCCAGACTGGACGCTTGCCTTTGGTACAAAGAGTCTTTGTTTTGCTTGGGATTGCCTGATCCATGCAGCCCTGCAGGCGCTGGTAGAAGGCATTTGTAAGTGATTCAGCGGTTTGAGTAATGTTAACCGCCGGCTCAGGGGCCTTAAAGGAGACCACACTAGTCTTTAGAAGTGTGAAGTCGGCTTTCGAGAAGTTCTTTACTGTAGTCATTTTCATTTCGGGTGGGGGCGGGATGAGGACCTCCAGCGAGATTAGTTTGTGATCAGATCTCACCAGTGAGGGGTATACTTCCGGCGTTGTACATTGTGCTCCCATGTTCGTGATGATGAGATCAAGTATGTTTTCTCCTCTTGTGGGGATGGTGACTAGTTGTTCCATGGCATTTGAGTTTATGAATTCCAGGAACTTTTGGGCTAGAGTGTTTGGGCTTGAGTAGTGTTCCCAGTCTATATTAGGGTAGTTGAAGTCACCTAGTATGATGGTGTTCGGAGATACATTTATCCCATCCAGTGTTTTCAGGAAGGCCATATGAGGTTCCTGAGTTTGCGAGGGTGGCCTGTAACATGCTACAAATTGCAGAGCAATCTTGCCTATGGTTAATTGCACCTGGATGGTTTCCGATGCATCATGCGATGCCACCAATCTTGAGGTGTGGGTGTCCTTGATGAATATGGATACCCCTCCTCCTTTCTTGGTATTGTCCGGGTTTTGGGGCCGGAACGCATGATATGAGGTAAAACCTGATAGTGCTGGGGTGCTCTCAGGAGCCTTGAACCAGGTTTCTGTCACAGCACAGACATCGATGTTCTCCATACTGAGAAGGGCCTCGAGCGTGCATCTTGAGGTTGAGACTTCTGGCATTGAGCAGCATTACCCTTAGTTTTTTCTTTGTTTTGTTCTAGGGTGGTAGGTTTAGAATTTGAGCCTTGCCTAAAAAGGCACTATGGGCGTGGCAAGAGCCTTTGCCAAAATCCAGAATCCCAGGGGTGACAAGTGCAAGCCATCCCTTGCGAAGCAGCGTGGCTTGTCCAGCATGTCATCCCAGGCAGACAGACATTGGATCCCCTTTGAATGACACCAGAGTTTAAGCCAATTGTTAAAGCTGATCATCTTATCACTGTATTGTGGCATCATTCTTGGTGAAGGTAGGATACTGCTCAAGGTCAGGGTCATACCTGCTTGGGCTACATAATCAGAGAGCTCCTCTATGTCTCTTTTCATGTAGTCCAAGGAGGTACGTCTCAGGTCGTTAACACCAGCGTGGACAATGATTGAGTCGTACTTGTACCTGCTGTTGAGAGACCTGAGTGCATGCATTATGTGGCAGATTCTAGCACCCGACAGGCAGCTTACTGTGACCTTCTCCTTACTCAGTCTGGTGAGTGGGACGTCAGTGTGTCTGACTATGGAGTCACCAATGACTAGTGTGTCTGGCATTGTGTTTGGCCTTAAGGGCTGTGACTGCTTGACACTCTGACTGTGTGGTCTATGTGTTGCAGGTGTTGTGTTCTGAGGTGGTAGTTGTTTGGGTGTCTGCTTTGGTGGCCTCTGCTGTTTTGGTAGATTTTTGATCAGAGCCTCCGAGTATGTCTTTGTGTGTTTATGTGTATGATTTGAGGTTGTGATGGTATTATGTGAGACTGGGTCTATAGTGTGTGTGGTTACCTTCTCCTCCTGTCTGGTCATGCCAGTCCTATGTTGAGAGAGCTCAGCCTCCAGTTTGGCCGTATAGTTGCATCTCTCGCATGTATTTGTGTTTTGTGGGAGGAGGAGAGGGTTGTCTGTGTACATGAGGCAATTGTAACATTGCCTCAATATTCCCAGGTTCACCAGCTGAGCAGGAAAGGACATTAGCAACTGATCCTCGACATGCTAGAAGGAATAGACAGAAAAACTTAAGAAAAGGTTCTGGGGGATGTGGGTGACCGAGAAATGGGGTTTGCTTTTTTGGGGTACTTTCTATAACAAGAGTGCTGTATCGAGGTGATAAGTACTGTAGGAGCAAGTGCTTCGCTATACAGATAGAGAATAGTCTACTTGGGAGTCAAGTAGAGATAATTTATAGTTGTAGGATACACTAAATAGAACAGTAGTATACTTTGAGGAAGGAGTTTTTAGGGAAAATTTGAAGAGTGGACTTTAGGTAGCCCTAATAGTTTAAATCTGATTAACCGGCGCTGCCCTAGTGTGCAACGGTAGCAGCTCCGTGCTAAATCGCGCTAACGCGTGCTTTATAGCAGGGGGCTGGAAAAAACAGGAAATGACCCAAAATGGCCGACGAATTACTAGTTGCTGCTTCTAACCACTCCTCTGAGGACAAACAAGCAGCTCAGTACTCCCCACTCCCACTGGTGAGTAAAGAAACTACCTCTGGCCACACAAGAAAATGGAGGAACACAGAAACCAAATACAAAGCCCAGGGATCAGCAAAATCTGATCACTGGAACAACTAGCTAGGAAAGTTTAGGAAAGGGGAGTCTTGTTGTTTATCTTATCTTTCCAGCATTTCCTGTAACTATTCATTCAGTCTAGGAAGGTCTGAGCTTACATTTCATACTCTGTAAACTATAATTAATTCTTTTAGCATTTTTCCTTTAATGTGATTGTGATTTGCATAACTATGCATTTATACAACATAAATAGACATTATTTTACAATTACCTTACATGGATTTCAGTATTTTTTTATTTATTTATTTAACTATTTAACTGTCCTGCCATCAATTTTACAAAAACTGTTTGAATAATACCATCTGTGATTTTCTTTTTAAAATTCAGAACTTTAACTGTTTGGTGTTACTATATAATTATAAACAAATTGTAAAAAACAAAATAAATATTAGTTTAACCAACACATTTATATTTATATTATTTATATTTGCTGTTGTCTGCCTTTTGCTTTTGTGCATTGTAAACAAATGTACTCTAGATGAAAAGAACACACATGCATGTCTGTCTTGTATCTGTATATCTTTATACAAGCATGTCAGTCTTGTGACTTTAAATCTTTATTCTTATTAACTATTTTTATTTAATTTTTATACACTAGAACAGTTTTGTTTACCTTTTGACTATGCTAATGAATGGCATTCATATGCTTTATTTTACTGTAGTACTGATAGATGTCTTGCTTTAACTGAATGAAAGTAAAACATTTAAGAATGATTTGTCCAGACATCAGATCCTACCATCCTACCATGTATGTTTAACCATTTTCAAAACATAAACATATTATAAAATATATTTCTTTTGCACAGATTAGCTGTGTATGCAGGAAGTTCCCAGTCTCTGTCAGTTCAGCTAATTTATTTCCTTTATCCTGCAACTTCTGTTGAATTTCCTTATAGTCTGCTATTGTTTTTCCTCCTATACTGACTAGAGTAGTACCCCTGTAATGTAGTAGAAGATGTACTAGTATAACATCTCTCCATCTCATACCATCTGGTTAAGACATTATTCTCCACTCTTTTCAGCATCACCTCCACTGAAAACTACACTTTGTTATTTCCTACTGCGTTATTCCAAATGTAGTCAGGCTTGCACATAGATGTCAATACTGTCTCCATTACAAACCATGTTTTGTGGCTTGCCACTTGCTTTGGTTAAATATTGCAGGCTGTTGCCTTATTAACTGATATGTGCCTTGTTTGCTTGTAATTAAACTTGTGTTAAATAATGTAATCAAACCCCTGTTTAGTAATTATTAATGCATCTTTGTATGCATTTATACACATTTTTGAAGCTTTTATCCCCAGGCATTAAAATGAAAAGAGACTTTTGCCTGCTCAGACTTTCCCAGTCAACAATTGAGGGTAAATAAATAAATAATAAAGTACCTGGATGGGATGACTCAGAAGGCAGAAATGTCACTATTTCCTTGTGTAAGCTGTGACCCTGTTTTGGGAATAGGTGTTAACTGTGATTCGAGGGTCATTTTAATCCACTTAGAAGACTTGATTTTTCTTCTGGATGCCAGAGGTCAGATTGCACCAGGTGGCTGAAGCCTCTCCTTAAGCCTCCTGGGAAGATGGGTTGATCTTCTACAGCACTGGGTATCACTGTTAATGAGTATTCACTGCCAGGCTAAGGCATATTGTAAAATGTGAACCTGATCCCATCTCTTGTTCGATGCTCTTCAGATACAAAGTTTCCAAAAGCAGAACATGAATTTTGTATAATGACTACAAACACAACAACAGCATGCACAAGTAACGGCATTGACTCATCCAATAAAAGAATATCATCTTTAATACTTTGCAAGCAGCTGCTGGAATGAGCTATGCTTATTCCAACAACCTTCCTAGCAACAAGTTTAACATAATCCTTCCACCCATCTTTGCCCCTATTATCCAATTCCATCTGCCACTTCATGTACACTTCCTTTAACTATTTCATAATTGCAGAGTCCGGCAATAACTTTGTCAGCTTGGAAGCTTCACTGGCTTTTCATTTGATCTAGAGCACCACACTGAGGATTTTTTTTTTCCTTTGGCTATTGTACACCTGTATTGGCAACTTACAGCACTTGTCAGAAATAGCCTCTTACTAAAAAACACATTGACCATATATATGTTGTAAGTGCAGAGAGGTTTTTTTCCCATACAAATAGGTTTTGGATCCTTCAGTACATATTCAATATCAGTGTTCATATTCTACCAAAACAGAAAAAAACTACCTAGAGGGTTTATTGAAAGATACCTTTTTCAAGTGTTCCACCACAGCCTAGGGTAGTTAAACTAGACAGTCCATTTAGCAAGGAACCTTTTACTGTATAATATATGCTGCTATTGTTATCTCTTTTGGTAGAAGCTGTCAGAAGTAGCCAGATCCAAATCCAGATAGATAATTAGGATATAACGATAAAGTTGGTATTTACAGTGGTAGTGATTAGGAAGGTGATGGATGAATTGTTAGGTTCTAGAGGGAAAAGATGTTAGATTATATATAGTAAAATTATGACTGAATTTGATATTCAGAAGAAAGTATTTGTTTGTGAACAAGCAAACCTATAGAACAGATTTTCTCATTATCAGTTATATCACTTTGAGAAAACAACCTTGACTACAGAGAAGGCTGGATATTCTAAGACTTGAACTGTAGGTAGTGATCAAAAAAGCTACAGTGTCAGATATGTGGTGGAGATAACAGCAA
Organism: Protopterus annectens; assembly: GCF_019279795.1. Lineage (NCBI taxonomy): Eukaryota > Metazoa > Chordata > Ceratodontiformes > Protopteridae > Protopterus > Protopterus annectens. Next base: position 67,243,379 of record NC_056742.1, read on the forward strand.
TCTCTGAAGTGTTTTCTTCAAATAAGACTGGACACAGAGTGGGTTAATATGTGGCAAACAACAGACAACCACTTAATCCTGAAACAAACAAATACAATATGTGAGAGATGTAGTTATACTATGAACATGGAGGCAAGACTCACATACAGAAAAATCGAAGGGCAAACAGGTTGTCAACATAATCATATCACTTCCAGAACTAAATAAGGATTTGACGCGTAACCCAACATATGGGGAGGTACTCACTAGTAACTTACTAAAAACTCAGAGGCCTCCCAAACACTGCCTTCAGAAACCACATATGCACACTACAAAGCAAACAACAACCACAACACATAATATACACTCCAGTGTCTCAACAACAACAAAAAAACTCATAAGGCAAAACACCAGAAAACCTAACATACTGGTTATAGGAGACTCCACAGTGAGACTCATGGATGTCCCCGCACTAGGCTGGATAAGGAGAAGGTTATCATTAGCTGTCTGTTAGGTCACACAAACACTCAAATCATTCAGCCACAAGTACCAGTATGATTCCCTCATAGTCCTTGTGGGTGTGAATGACCTGAGATGTACCTCCCTGGACGATATGAAGAGAGAAATGATTGAGCTCTCAGATTATGTGTCACAGGCAGGTATGAGACTAACCTTAAGCAGCATTCTACCTTCACCAAGAATGATGCCATAATGCAAACAAAAACAATTATTGAATTTAACAATTGGCTTAACTTTTGGTGTCACTCCAAGGGTTCCAATATTCATCAACCTGGGAGGACATGATCGATAGGCCATCCTGTTTTGCCAGAAATGGTTTGTACCTCTCTCCTCCAGGCTTTCGGATATTGGCAACGGCTTTAGTCAACCCTATAGTGCCAGTTTTAGGCAGTGCCAAAGTAACCAACCTCCCAATGTAACTAAAACTTCTGTTGATGATCTCAAGGTACTGCTGCTCAATGCTAGGAGTCTAAACAAGATGCTGCACTCCTTAGAAGCACTCCTCATCTTGGAAAATGCTGACATCTCTGCACTCACTGAGAGATGTTTCCAAACCATGAAAGCAACCTGGCTGTGCAAGACTACAATGCCTTCCATATGTTCAGCTCGCCAACTGAACAAGAAAGAACCAGAGGAGGAGGTGTATCCATCTTCATAAAGGATAAGTACACTTCATGACTGGTCAACAGTACTACTTTCTTGAGCTTCTCCATGTCCTATTTACCATAGGCAAAATCCCCTACCACATCATTGCTAGCTATAGGTCCAGGTCTATACTATAATCACGAAAGCTGTCTTCCGTGAATACAATGTTTATCAACACATAAACGTCGAAGAATGAGAACAACAAAGTACCAAAAAATCGAAATGGAAAACGCTGAATGCATTCCCAGAAGTAACAGCGCCATGCAGGTAAGGTAAGGTAAATATAACTGTACAAACCTTACCTAAAACACTTTTTCAAATGTTTTTGCAGGGGGTCAAGCCCCTCTGCACCCCCCGCACCCCTCCTACTTATATATACCAACTCCGAGACCACACTACAGTGGGGAAAAGGATTCATTTCCTCATCCCCATGATCACCCTGCTAGCCAAGGTAATCCGTTCAGCATTCTCCATTTCGCTCTTTTGGTACTTCGCTGTTCTCGTTCTTTGACATATATGTGTCGATGAACATGTATTCATGAAAGACAGCTTTTGTGATTCTGATATAGACCCATAGGTCTCCCACCATGAACCAGGAAAAACATATTGTGTACCTGGACATAGTGGAGTCCTCACCATGTAGCCCAATACCTTACTCAGTTGTGATTTTTAACTATCATTCCATTCACTGGGGAATATACTGACCACTAACATGCAGGCTCAGAGGTTCTTAGACTTCGTCAAATGCTCTGTTCAGAACACCCACTAAGGGCTCAGATATCGTGGACATAGTATAACAAACACGAGGAAGCATTGCCCCCCCCCCCATGTAATATGCTCTTTGGTAAGATTGGACCACAAAATAGTCTCCTTTGAAGTAAATATAAAGCCAGATACCCTATCAAGCTAAAAAATGCTAAATAATTTCACCAAGACAAATTATTTCCTACTAAGTGATGGCATACAAAATACCAAAGCTCCCCCAAACAGCGAAAATATCGGATCCTTTGCAGAGGTGTACGACAATGCCGTGTATAGCCACTTAAGTAATTGTATAAAATCAGCAGTAAATGTCTGGATTAAACCCAGGTATTTCTGGAAAAACAAGCTACTTTGGTGGACTCCTGCTATAAATAGGCTATACAACAAAGGAAAGAAACTAATGTCCAAAAATAAGTGGAAACAGGCTCAGCAGAAGAAGAAATCCCACACTAGTCTAAACAAATAAATTAGAGATCTAGTAAGTCTTCAGAAGCAAATTATGAAACAAAAATAGCCTCTCTAGCTAAGGAAAAAACAAAGCATTTTTAACTACATCCTAAATCTTAAGGGGTATACCCTGATATGCGCAAAATTGGTTGTGGATGGCACCACCCATAAGCAACTGGAGGAAACAGCCAATCTGCTAGCTGACAGATTTAGATCAAACTTCACTCTCCTGTCACCACTGGCCATCCCCCAAAGTATACCTGCCACCACTCTTCAGCCTATTTCTCAAGAGAGCTGATCATTTAAGTGCTCTCTAAGGTTAAAAACATGGCATTGATGGGTCTTAACAACATGCCAGGTTGCCTTTTAAATAACATAAAACATGACCTAGCAAACCCACCTGCTTTCCTGCTTAACCACAGTCTCCAGAAAGCCTATGCTCAGGCAGAATGGAGGACAGCAACAGTCATGCCTCTGCACAAGGGGGTATCATCAAACAACCCAGGAAATTAAAGACCCATAAGCCTGACTAGCCTCATCTGTAAGGCTATGGAAAGAATCTTCATGGGCATTATCAACAAGGACATAGGTAATCTTCAGACTCTGAACTCAACCCAATTTGGATTCTTTAAGGTTAGATCATGTCTGTTAAATCTGGTTGATTTCAGGTAACCAAGGCCATGGATAAGGGCAAGACTGTACATACCACTTACCTTGACCTGGCTAAGGCATTTGATACAATTTCTCACTCAGATATTATAGAGAAACTCAGTAAACTGAGCATAAACCCTTACATCACCAGGTGGGTACCAAATGACTCAAAGACAGGACACATACCCTCAAAGTGGGTGAATTCACCTCTAGCAAGAGACAAGTCACAAACAAAATACTGCAGGATTATATAGTAGGCCCGCTACCATTTGGTATTTATTTTTCAGAAGTTAAGCCGAATGTAGTTGGCCTTTGTCCAGCCAAGTTTGTGGATGACTTGCAAACTGGGGGCATTCCCTGAATCCCTGAATGATACTGATATACTGCAGAAAGAATTAATGCAGATGAATGAGTGGTGCCAGTGCCATGGATTGAAACTATATGCAAAAAAATGCATTTTTATTCCCCTTGGGAAAGCAAATACCCCAGCTAATTACAATATAGACAGAACCCCCCCTCCCCCCAAGCGTAGGCCCAGTGGTATGTGATCTGGGTACTCAGGTTGATTGTAATCTGAATTTTGACCACTGTGTGTCCACAGTGGTGAGAAAGTCCTTCTATGTTGTGCAACTCATAAGTAATGACATGACATCCAGATCAAAAGACATAATTTCATAGAACTCGGCACTCACCAGACCAGTGTTTGAGTACCATTTACCCTTTCGCATATACCTAACCAAACATCTGCAACAGCTGGAGTGACCCCAGAGGTTTATGACTAGAAAGATACAGGGTATGGAAAACAAGTCCTATGCAGAAAGAATGAAAGGCCTACCACTGTCTTCTGTCTCATACAGATTACTAAGGGGTGATCTGTGTCTAATTCAGGTTGATAGAAAGGTTAGACATTTGTAAATCAAGCTGCATGAGGGTCACTCATTCCAGGGATCTTAAACTAGCCTTTGACATAAATTGAAGTTTTGAAACTTCGAACTTCCAATTAAAAAAAAAAAAATAAAACAAACTTTTTTTTATGTTTTTGCAGGGGGGCAAGCACCCCTGTACCCCTCACACCCTGCTACTTAAATATACCAACTCCAAGATTGCGCTACAGCAAGGAAAATGGCAAATTTCCTGTTCCATGATGTACGGCAATCTCCATTCAGAACATTCAGAGTTTCAAAACTTTGATCATCTGAGGTTCGGCCATATGATGTTCGAAGTTTTGAAACTTCGATCACCTGACGGGGACCTATTTATATGTACCGCTATATGTAACTATACATATATATATATATATATATATACATAGAGAGAGAGAGAGAGAGCTTATAAGAGCAATATTTAAAATCCCTCTCTATTTTTGGACCTTTTGTTCTCAAATTACTTTAGGCTTTCTCAAGATTTATTGCACTAAGTAATTGAGAAGTATGTATATATCCAGTGGCGCATCTGAAATTATTTACATTATTATTCATGTCCTTTATTTACTGGCAATACAGTGTATTTTAGTTTGAGTTAGTGATTAATTCTTTTTCATTTTAAATCTGGGCTCAGTTTACAAGACTTAAACTTAGCAACATCCACTTGTGTTGTATATATGACTTTTATCATGCAGCTAACCCAGGGGTGGCCCTGGTGGTGCAGCGGTTAGCATTGTCACCTCACAGCAAGAGATTTTCTGGTTCAATCCTCAGCTGAGGTGCCTTCTGTGTGGAGTCTGCATGACCTCGCTGTGGTTGCGTGGGTTTCCTCTGGGTGCTCTGGTTTTCTTCCACATCCCAAAGACATGCTGTAGGTGGATTGCATACTCTAAATTGGCCCTAGGTGTGAGTGCATGCATGGGTGTGCCTTCCATGGAAGGTTGGGTGCCAGGCTGGCAACTTGACACCGTAAAACTTCACTGTCAATCATGAGCAATCTGCTGTGGTGACCCCTAACAGAGAAAAGACGAAAGAAGAAGAAGATCATGCAGCTTACCCAGGAGTTATATAGTATACTGCAATTAATCACTTTGATCAGCCACAATATGTTCCTATTTGATTGACTTTCATTCTTTTTTGTGACTCCTGGCATGGCTTCCTAAATGGTAATAAGCTGTGCCAGGTAAGTACAGCAAATGTGAAGGTTGTGGATGTAATCATTGTTGTAGATCCATGCAGTGACTTTATAAAATGAATTTTCCAGCTGTGCGAGGATAGTGGTTAGAAAAAAGCAGCTGGCTCAATGCAATGCCTGTTATCAGAATCTACAGGAAGACAGAATAAAGAAGGTAAGTATGAATACCCTAAAGAAGTAAGACAGAGGTATTATGAAACTGTTTAAATACATATGTAGAAACAAAAAAAAATGTACAAACATTTTAAAGAAATCAGATGAGTTAGGAAAAAATAGGAAAGAGATTAATGATAGGGATGTAAATGCAGGGGCTATGTTAGAAAGTATTAATAGCAAGAGATGTGAACTCTCACAGAAAACCTCTTGAGAAAGTAGCAGCAATAAGCAGCAATAAAAGCATTCAGATGTACAAATCACAGCAGAACCACAAACATTATGGAAAATGAATGTTGTATAAGAGATGGCACAAAACAAGTAGATGTAATCAGAAGCTTACACAATAAAAGGAAAATAAATAGAAACAGTGGTCAAGTTATTGTTTTTTGCTCAAGGATTACTATTCTCAAGCTTGTGCAACAGGAAAGAAAAACTAGTTGCTGTCCTTTATGAACAAGTGAGCTCTTTCTTTTGTAGAAATATGAGAAAGAATGGTCTATATTAAATTATCGAAAGTTAAATTCACCGAATAGTATTTCCATCGAAAATACCATTCAGCGAATTTTGAATATTGCGATCACAGTACAGTGAAGATCGGGAAATTTGCCCTTTCATCACTGTAATGCAATCTTGGAGTTGTTATATATAATTAGTGGGGGGTGTGGGGGCACAGTCCCCCACAACAGTGAATTCGCTGAATGATATTTTAAATAGAAATACCGTTATTCAACTTTTGATAATTTAATATAGAACCGAGAAAGAATGATTATTTTGCTGTATCCTTCTCTCTCTCTCTTTCTCTCTCTCTGCTCCTCCCCTCCCTTTCTTTCTTAGCTATATTATTAACCTTTCTGGGCAGTGGAAAATATGGTTGCAATCACATTGTACTTCTGCTACTGTGTAAGTTATCCCCCTGTTATGTAACAACACTGTATTCTTTCAAACAATCTTATCATACACATACTGCCTACAATATTAGCTTGACAAAATTTGAAAAATTTAGAACTTGTGATTTGTTTAAGAAAACCATGTTTTGTTCTATAAAATGACCACCAGCTATGTGAACTATGGAAACAACAATATAGCAATAAGGTCATGTCTCACAATAAATATAAAAGAACATGGCTGCCCAATTTTGAGCTATTTTAAAGCCCATTAGTACACTGCACTGTTACTAAGCTTGTACATACTTGTACTGTTCTGCATGTTTCTAATGACAATTTATAGTAATTACACAGAAATATCTCACACTACAAGGCTGAACTGATTTGTTTCTAATAATACAGTTTGGTAATGTTGAATTTATTATGGCTGATTAGCAGTCTATTAAAATGCTACAAACTATGGCTACTTTCTTCTAAAAAGCATAACTTTCTAACTTTTCAGACAGTTGTAATTACAGTTTTGCACATAATGTTAACAAAAGAAAATCCTCTCTTGCTGTGTTAATTGGTGCTTTTGCCTAATGCATTACCAATGTAAAGACTCTTTATGTCCTGTATGCAGCATCATCTTATAATTAACTTGCTCAATGAATTACTTAGGATTATAGTTTATTTGAATATAATAACCACCTATCATCAGCACCAGTATTTTGTTTCTTTCTGTATTAATTTTGTCATGATCAGCTTGATTACCAACCCCACCCTCAGCAATCTAATATGTATTCTAAGAAAACAAGAAGAGAAAAATAATGTTAATTAAGAATAAATCATCTGCATCTTGTGAGTGCCACTGTTTTCAAAATAAAGAACAGGACATCTACCCTAGGAAGGCATCTGTATCTGATACAACTGGGCAGATTTTATGGACCAAACATTTATCTGTCATTAAAGTGTTAGATTTTCTACAGTTAATGATCTGCAATAATCGTTTCAATTGTAAATGTTTCCATGTCAGTAGAGTGTCCCAGGGTTGAATGTTCATTGATCTAAATACTAAGAAAAAAATCTGAACCTGAAATTGAAGTTCAGGCATTATATAGCCTCATTTATTATGCTAAGGTATAGAGCCCTTATGTTTTTTATTTGAATGACTAGTTCATGTGATCATTTTACTTCATTTATAAGTCTATGGACAGAGCATGTGGGCTGGGACAAAGACCCTTTTGAAGTACAGCCTGGACCAAAAGTTAAAATAATACAATAAAAACCAGAAAGAAAACTGTAAAATGTTATTAAGGACAGGCAAAGTAAAGTAATCAAAATTCATTTTTTACTTATTTACAGACCTTACAAATAAACATAAGGGTAATAATATTAATCCATAAATTATACATTAAAATGGGATTGTAAGGGTCTACTATAACAGCTAGAGTCCCAGGTGGTCAAAGCCTACTGTCATTCGACCAGGGAGTTGAGTATCTTGTTCATACAAGCTGCCATTGGCCATGCTCAGATCTGAATATAAATTTCAGGTAGGGTGTGGCAGCCATGTGGAGATAGTGAAACTACCACACCTTGACTGAAAGCATTATCTGACTTCAAGCATGGTAAGTACAGTAGTCAGTGGGAGGCAAAGGGGGAGGGGTGGTAGTGTAGCTTAGATGTTCAGTCAGCAATCAGGATGGGGATTTAAGTTAGGGTGTGGGAGGGACATTAGATGCTAGGCAGGGGAGACATGCTTTAGGATTAGGTTTGTGATAATGAACTTTAAGTTTAGGGAGGGGGAGTTGAGTTTTATGTTTAGATCATGACCATAGACTTTAGGTTTAGATAGGAAGCTGTAGATTTAGGTTTAGGGAGCAGATAGGGAGTTGATGTTAGGAAGTGCCATGGGGGGTTTAGGGTTACGCAGCAATCTGAGACTTTAGGTTTAAGAAGTAGGAGAGTTTTATGATTAGGGTTAGGGTTAGGAAGCATGGTCTCAAGTTAGGGTTAATGACCAGGTGGGAGTTTTAGGGTTACAGTTAGGGATCTGGTAGGGTTATACAATTTAGTATGGTTGGGGAATGACATGACTAGGTGAATAAGTAGGGATTATGGGAATTACAGCATTTGCAGTTTAAAGAAAGTGGATTGTAATCCACTAGTATACATGCATTTGTATTACACCAGGATTGTTAATCGGCTAGAAGTTCAACACTTGGAAAAAAACATGTAAAAATATTTTAATAAACAGAATGTTAAAAGAATGGTGAAGTGAATTAATCAGGTACAAACACACACACATTGTATTTCCTTGAAGAATAATGGCCACATTACCATAAGGACATTTCAGATGTATTTTTCAATATTCTGATTCAACAACATTCTGTTTTTAATGTCTTAATCCTCCATAAGTAATAAATGGCTGTCTGATATCCATTTTTAACCAAGATCATATGAAATGCACTGGCTAGAACTTACTGACTGAAAGACGGAAAAGTTACTATATGGAGAGCAAGATGAAGATAGAAAATATTCATTACAAGAATGAAGTTAGTACCACATAATACTGATACACTTTTCAAAGGTAGTAAATGACGGAATTCAGTCTTAAGAAAATCTGAGTAGTGGGATGTCTCAGTGAATGTTCACTAGTTCTTCTCTTTGACGCCTTTAGAATAACACCACACAGTGGCTAAAAGTAAAGGGCACTTTGTTACAGGTAACTCAAGCATCTATATGTAATGAATAGATGACCCAGCTTTCAGGTTTTCTTAACTGTATCTCGCTTATTGAAAAATTCATAAAACACAATTTTCTATTTTCTGCACCCATAGACTACTAAACTAATTGTTTATAGCACAGCTACAGACTACATGTACTTAACAGACTTAAAAAAAACTGTTTTGCAAACAATGACTGAGCAGTTCCTCGCTGAAGAAAAGTGATGTTTCCCATTTAACAAGTCATCACACTAAAAACCAAATCAGGGCTATCGTATGATTAACAATAAGCTTGGGCATCACTTTCAGATATCCAGATGTTTTTAAAGCTTGGCACTTAAAGTGTATTAGTCAATTTCTGAAGCAAGTGTAATAGGAAACCCTTGATGATAGATATATAAGCCCCCTTATAATATACAGTACCAAAATGTACAGAGTTTGATGGAAAAACAGTATACTTTTTGCATTGTATTTTTTATGAAGATCCCTGCCATGACATCATGGAGGACTAAGCCCATAATGCCTCACTTTCTAAATTAAAGCATAGCTACTGTATTTCCATGTTGTAAGAGTTTCTTACTTGTTAAAAGACAAGTTGCCAACTAGGTCTTGAAAAGTGGAACACCTTACATTAATAATCAACATGTGATGATGTGTTAGTGAAACGAAATGTCAGTACGAAGCTGCTCTTCTAAAGTAGTATGTTGCATTTACTTACCCAGAATGCTTTGTGATATATGTAAATTACAACCCATTACCTACCACATCATCTTTTTATGGGTGCAGTTATAAAGAAAACTGACTAAACAGTGAAACTAAAAAAAATCACAATATCATCTGTTGTGTTTTGTAAAATAACTTTCAGCTTTAACATGAGGACATAGATGGAAAAGAAATTACTTGTAAATTAAAGATGCTTCAGAAAGTGGCCAATACACATTAAGACTCAGTGAAAAGAAGCAACAAGTATATGCTAGTGAAAAATGATAACTTGCACTGGTAGTCAACTATAGCACTATGACAGGAGGAAAGAAAAAAATCAGATGACATTCTATAAAAAAATAACTTGAATTATCATAGTTTCTCATATATGCAGTTTTGTTCTTTGTCATGAGTCACTTCTATAGGATAAATATAACAATCCATTATCAAGGTTAAGAAAGAAACCAGAAAAGAAAACAGAAAACAAATATTTCATGTTTCAATCACAGTGAGTAAAACTCCTGCTGAAATGAGTGTGGGAAAGCACCCAACCAACATTAGTACTGAAAGTCTTGCTTTGTAGTATGTATACTGCCTGGTTGAAGACAGGATGGATAATACAGGACATATTTTTTATAGAAAGTAGCAACCAACTCATGTTCACAGACAGTCCCCTTCTCCTATCACATAATTCTTCTACTTGTGAGAGATGCATCTACATCAGTAAGCTGGAATCCATCCTCTCTCACACCACAGTCAGTACTCCTGACAAAGAGGAGATTGCCAGTACAAGCACCACACCACTCACATCACAGAACCACACACCCACCTATGCAGGGGTCCTTAACAAAAACTTACCTAAACAACAGAAACCCATAAAATACACTCACAAACATTCCACACGCAACACCAATCACATCACACACAGTAGTCAGCAAACCAGTGTCTTACAAACACAGCCCATTAGGCAAAACAATAAGCCAGTGCAGCCCATAAGGCATAATAATAAACCAAACATACTAGTCATTGATGATTCAGTAGTGAGACACACTGATGTCCCCTTCACCAGGATCAACAAGGAGAAGGTCACGGTCAGCTGTTTTTCAGGCGCTAGAATCTGACACATCACACATGCACTCAAGTCTCTTCACAACAGGTACAAGTATGACTCTGTCATTGTCCATGTTGGTGTGAATGACTTGAGACATACCTCCCTAGATTATATGATGAAAGCCATGATTGTGCTCTCAGTATGTGCTCCAGGCAGGTATGACCCTAGCCCTAAGCAGCATCCTATCTTCACCAAGAATGATACCACAATTCTAACAAAAAATGTTTGAATTCAACAATTGGCTTAATTTCTGGTGTCTTTCTAAGGGGATCCAGTATCTATCAGCCTGGGATGACATGATTGACAGGCCATGATGGTTTGCCAGAGATGGCCTCCACCTGTCACCCCTGGGGTTCCGGATCTTGGCCAAAGCTCTTGCTTCCCCCATTGTGCCTTTTTTAGACCATGTCCCAAAAACAAATCTTCCAACATAAAATATCTGTAAAAAAGCAAATTGAAGGTCATGCTGCTCAATGCTAGGAGCCTTAATCTGAAAATGCACTCATTGGAGGCTCTCCTCACACTGGAAGATGCCGATGTCTGTGCAGTCAAAGAAACTTGGTTCAGGACTGCAGAGAGCACCCCTGCCTTACCAGGCTATACCTCATTCCACACTTTCCAACCCAAAATGAAGTCAGAAAGACTAAGGGTGGTGGAGTCTCTATCTTCATTAAGGACAGGCACACCTCCAGACTGGTTTACCAAATGATGTACAGAAATTACTCCGGGTGCAACTGACAGTTAGCAAGACACCCATCCAAGTTATAGCCAGCTATAAGACTCCCCCTGCATGTCTCAGGACACCCACACCTCTTTCCTGGACCTACTTGACTCCATCAAGGTACCCCCTAACACCCTGATCCTTGGTGACTTCAACTACCCCACCATAGACTGAGTGAACTATTCCTCCACTAATGCACTCACCCAACAATTCCTTGACTTCATCAGTTCTAATGCACTAGATCAGCTGGTCTTATCCCCCACAAGGGGAGATAACATACTGGACTTGGTTCTCACAAACATAGGTGACCACTGCACCACTCCCATAGTATGTACTTCCCTTGTGAGATCAGATCATCGGTCTGTCTCATTCGAAATTTCTATCAAATCCAACCCCTCCCCAGCTGTAACCAGGCTAAACAACTTCTCAAAAGCTGACTACAACCTCCTAAGGGAGGGTATCAGCAGCTTTACACTACCACCCCCTCAGATGATGCAGACAACTATGCTGAACAGTATGCCAATGTATTATACAAGCACTTCTACAACTGCATGGACTCAGCCATACCCAACAGAACTAAACTCTGCTCCTCAAGGAAACACAAACTTGTCTGATGGACATCCTCTATCAACAGGCTTTACAACAAAAGGAAGAAGCTATTGTCCAAGGGTAAAAAGGAGCAAATTCCAAATCGGAAAAACTCCCTCCTCTGCCTCAACAAGAAAATTAGATCACTATTGAAAACCTCCCCAGCCAATTATGAGTTGAAACTAGCCTCCAAAACAAAGGAAAACCAAAAATCCTTTTTCAGTTATGTTAGGAACCTCCATGACAAAGCCCAGGTTTGTTCCAAACTAATACTTAATGGTACCACTTACACTGATGCTACTGACTTAGCCAAACTGCTGGCGCAAACTTCACCCACTTATCATCCCCCCAAATGCACCGTGAATATCCCTGATACTTATCCCACACCTCACACCTCTGTAGATAAAGTGTTAAAGGCCTTATCCAAGGCAAAGAACACAGCTTCCATGGGACATGATAGTATCCCAGGCTATATTCTGCACCATCTCCAGCAAGAACGAGCTTTAGCATTGTAGACTCGATTCAACCACAGCCTAACTACAGGCTTCATTCCAGCAGAGTGGAGAATTGCCATTGTCAACCCTTTGCACAAAGGTGGTGCCACTACTGACCCAGGAAACTATTGCCCCATCAGCTTGACAAGTCTGATCTGTAAAGTCATGGAACAAATTGTTATGGCTCTTATAAACAAGGACATAGGCAATCTCCAAGCACTCAATCTCACCCAGTTTGGATTTGTCAGGGGCAGATCTTGCCTATTGAACCTCATTGACTTCTTTGAGACTGTCACCAAGGCCTTGGATGAGGGAAAGTCAGTACATACAGCTTATCTTGACCTGGTCAAGGCCTTTTACATAATCCCCACTCGGGCATTATCGAAAAACTAACACAACTTGGTGTTAATCCCTATCGAGTCAGATGGGTGGCCAGCTGGCTCACAGATAGGACCCACAAGGTCAAAATAGGCACTGCCACCTCTGACAGTAGACCTGTCACTAGTGGTGTTCCCCAGGGATCTTTCCTGGGACCCCTATTGTTTGGCATATACTTCTCAGAGGTCCAGGCAAAAGCAAAGGGACTATGGCTGACCAAATATGTGGATGACTGTAAGTTGGGTGCTGTCATTGACACCCCAATTGATGATGACATACTGCAAGAGGGTCTCACAGCTACAAATAACTGGTGCCAAAGTCATGGCCTTAAGTTAAACACAAAAAATATATCATCATACCATTCAGAAAAAACATAGCCCATACTGATTACCACAGCATCATGTGGCAGTGGTGGTCAGAAAAACCTTTTACTTGGTACATCTTATAAGTAAAGGGATTGCATCCAGAAAAAAGGAGGTTATTATCTCTCTGCACTCCTCCCTTATTAGACCTATAATTGAGTATAATGCCCCATTTGATGTGTACCTCTCCAAACAACTGCACCAACTGGAAAGGCCACAGAAATACCTCACAAAGAGAATCCATGGCCTCCAACACCTTTCCTGTGTGGACAGACTTATATCACTATCACTCAACTCGGTATCATACAGATTGCTCAGAGGTGATCTGTGTCTCACTTACAAGGCAATATCGGACCCTGCCCTAATAGAGGTGCCCCATATCCATAAGTCTAGCTCCTCATGCATTACCCACTTGATAGGCCTAAATCTAATATGCAACATCAACAAAACCTGCTGGAGAAACACATTTGTCTCCCAGAGGCTACTCCGTCTCTGGAATAGACTTCCCATACATGTCAAACACGCAACCTTAATGAGTGAATGGGAAAGTATAAATTTTTCCCAGGGGTTCCACCTTTGTCCCTCAGTGACAGGGGTGACAGCTGCTGACTGAGGTTTCTTTTTTGGGATAAACTCTTTGCTAGGCTTGTAAGGGCCCCAGGACCATTAGCCTAGTAACCTCCTATAAGCCTATGATCCTATGCAAAATTCCTCACAGAAGCACTGACAGTGATACTGAATTGAAACTATTCTGTAAGTCCCTAGGTCGAGACAATTATGTCTCTACCTCTGGGAGGTCTACTCCCAAAGGAATAGTCCCAGTTCTGGGAAGTAAACCAGACCCACCAATAGACGGGAGGAAGGGGCTCTAGTGGTCTATGCAGACTGATGGTTAGAATCCCACTGGAGATTAAAAGTAACTTATTAATAACCAAATTCTCTTGGATTCTAACATTTGTGACTTTATTTAAACAACTGTTAGTCACTGTATGTGATCAAAGAACTCCAGAGCTTGTTAAGATGTCTTTTGCTTGTGGTTTATGTATTTTTATTAGTATCCTGATTCAGGTTGCAGTCTTACTTTCTGTTTTTATACATTACTTTCCCTAAATCAAGATATGGTAGGAAGAACCTTGTGAAATCCATATAATTTCTTATAAAACCTTCTCGTTTATACCTTGCCTTTACACAATGCTTCATTACATGGGTTTCTCTTTCCATCCCCAGATGAACAGTAGAACACTCCAGCTTTAGATTTCATTTAATCATTTGTCCCCAACTATTTTGCTATTGTGCACTGACTACATGTGTTTTATTTAATATGACAAAACATTATATTTCATGTGTGTGAAATAAAGTGGGTGAGCTTGAAAACAGGTATCGCTTAATGAACAGACATGGCATATAAATGCTTCTTATGCCTGCACACATACTACACATACTATTGTAAATGTGCAGTCCCTTTCACTTGACCACCAGATGTTTGTCATTAGGTTTATGGGGTTAATAATTGAATTACTGGATAAGTGGCAAGATCTGGGACTCTTTCAACCATGATCCAGATGCCAGGGCAAGGACAAGGGCATAGGCCATATGCACAGAGAATTCACAGTAATGTCAAACAACGGGTTCTTAGAAAGTTGGAAGAAACCTAAATAATCAAAAGAAACCTAAAAATCTAAAAATGGAGAAGGAAGAAGCTGAAAATCACAAAAAGAATAACTGGAAATCAAGAACAGACATTAAGATTCTGGACTTATGAGATGTCAACACTAATCACTGTAACAGACTTTGAAAAAGTAGCAATGAACTTGGATTCAAGAGATGGGAATGGTGACCAGAAGCATCTTCAATTTAGGAGTTAGGAGGGAGGATTACCACATACATATTGAACATAAATTAGGAATGGAATCACACTGAGACAAAAGCACTCAAAATAAATTCTGGAGGTAGAGTAGTATAATCCTGGACTACAGACATTGAATATAAATTCAGGAGTAGTTGACAAATAGTGACCATAACTGAATCTGATAGGCTGTGAGGTGACCATGGATAATGACTACTGAACATGAATTCAGTATGTGGGAGGAGGCAACCCTGGACAACAAGCAGTGGATATCAGTTTGAGAGTTGGTAGGAAGTATAAAACCAGGGAACACTTTGTGAGGTAAAGTCCCAAAGTTAGTATTTTAAAAATCTGAGACAAAGATGTAGAGTTTTTTTAAAGTTACAAGGATGGATTTGCCAATTTAGAGACACAGTCATAACTTTGTTAGTAATGCTTCTGGCTAAAACCTTAAAAATAGTCAACTTGTGCATTTATGTCATTTATCCAAATTTTCATTTTAAATTTATTAAAATTCTGATAAAAGTAAGCACAGTGTATTGCAATTGGTAAAATGGATTAGAAAGCAAAAACGAAGACAGAATATTTAAGTAATGTCTGACACTCAGTGCTTAAATACAATAAAAGCAGATACAGCAAAATGACCAAACGCGTGTACTATTCATCTTTTATCTATCTTGCTAACTGTCTTTCTATTATTGATAAATGACTACTGGGCACCTCATTATCAATGTCTCTTTGCAATGAAAGACATGTCATGACATTATGAAACACAGTTTCAAATTTATTCATTAACTGGGAAAGTCTGACATGGAAAGAAGCCAATTTTCAGCAGAGGCCCAGGGAGAAATGTTCCAGACACATGTCTTTGTAACGTGGGAGGAAACCGGAGCATGCAGAGAAAACCTACACGAATGCAGGGAGGACATGCAGAGTCTGCACAGAAGGCATTCCAGCCAATAATCAAACCACAGAACCTCTTGCTATGAGGCAACAATGCTACTGCTGCAAAACTGCTCCAGCCAATGGAAATGGAAAGGATTTTTGTATTAACAGTGGCCACTTAAGGAAACCCGTGCAGTTTCACTATCTTAACTATTTATTTCTGTTGCACTTTATTTAAAACTTTAATTACAATCTGGCTAGATGAAATTGTGCTTTGCAGAGAATGAGGATGGGGTGGGGGTGGGGGTTACCTCGGGTAGAAATTAAGGACAGTCAGCATCAAAAGTGGTGGATCACACCAAAGCCCTTCACCCGGTTTGTATTTTTTATGATTTTCTGTGGCACCCATAAATCTGTAAGTGACACAGCTAGTCAGCACATTTAGATGATCCAAATCAGTGAAAATGGGACAAGTCCCGAACTGAACTTGCTTCTATAGAATTATAGAATTAGAGATTATGATTAAGGCTTAGCAGAGCTTTAGCCTTGAGTGATGCATCAGCAAATATGCCACCTAATAGAAAAGCAAGATGCCACTTGCACACGTTTGCAAGTCATAAAAATGTATAAACTTATATCAGTAAGGACTAAATAATGGATTGTGTTTATCTGCAAGGTATTACAGACAACTATAAAGAATGACTGTGATCTAGGGAATAATAATAGCTGATGAGAAAAAGGCAACAAGAGAGACTGAACATGGTTAACTTTCACAAGGTAAAGCATGTCTAGCAGAAGAATGCAAGTGGTAAAAATCACTATACTTGTAACTAATGAGATATTACCTCATGGAACTGCACAAACGTTTACTGAGCATAATCTACAAAGAAGAACATCTGTTGTTTCAATCATTCCTTGCTGGTCCCTTGTAATCAAAAATACTGTCATTCATGTGAAAGATACTATTTTAACTGGACTTGTTACAATCAGAAATTTAATGTTCCCCAGCCTACAGAGACACCAGATAGGAAACTATTTTTGTGTGCAAAGTTTGGTACTGCTCTACACAATATCTTCACAAACTGTGCCCCCCTGGACTCACAACTAGTTTATTAAATAGCCTTCTGTAGGGGAGTGTCAGGAACTGTGCCAAAAAAAGAAACGTGTGATTTTAGGCACTCCAAATATTTTGAGAGGTTATTTTTCAGCGAGTACAGCTGACAAAGCATGAATTGAAGAAATGCATTTCATCAGACAGTAAAACAGTCAGAAAATGACATTGAGTGCAAGCAACCTAAAGCAGGGTTTCAATCACATCATTTGAAAATGGAAACCACGGTATTCGGAGAATGCTAGAAACCATTATTATACATTATCTGAAGCTAAAACATGGAAAAGGCATTCAAATGCCACTCAAAAGTAAGGTTCCTGTAAAGGAAGATGCACCAGGAATATGATGTTGTCAAGACAAATCAGCAAGGATTAAGATTCACTGTCAGTGATGAAAATAATTTCATTACTGAGAAAGAAGCAGATACAAGAAACAGACTATACTGGGGAGTGGTTCGTTTAGCAAGCTTTGTGAAGCTTTAACATTTGTGTGGTATAATTATACAAACAGTAAGCAGGAAAGGTAGTCCTGAGGGACTGATGTACCTGATATTATCAGAAGGAATCGTTAACCTACAAGTCTAACAATGTAGGACTTTAGCACTCCAAGGAATGATCGATAGGTATAAAAAAAAATGCTGACATGACACAAATCTTCTTTTATGTAGAAATGGTAAAATTTTTCAACATACTGTTACAGTGACTGACTGTGTATCATGGAGTGACATAATGAAAGAGTATATGCCTGCATACAAGTGATTTAAATGAGGTAATGCCTGATTATCATTGACTGGAAACATTTGTTACATCCCACTTATAGTAAGAGGAAATTAGTGAGGTCATTAGGTAGTTTAAAAGTTATAAATCATACAGCACCCTATTTGAAACAAAGATATGGTGAGATATCAACATCATAAAAACCCTCATCATGATTTTATATGCTTACTAGAAAGGACACTGTTGCATATCTTATTTCACTAAAAGCAATACAAGTTAGCAGCTGTCTTCCACTGATTTTAACTTACTTCAGGACTTCTGGAACCTGGAAGAACTAACAATTAATTTGGGGGTAGGGGTGAGACAAACGACTCCTACAGTACTTCCAGATAATTATCATTTCCTTCAGGTAGAAAGATTTTTGAAGTAACTGCAAGTCAGAGGAACTTCTTTCAGGAAATTGTAGTTTTTTTAGGGGGTGATTTAGCTTGTAGATTTCCATAGGTTCATAGGAGATTACTAGACTAACAGCCTAAGAGCCCTTATAACCCAAGTTTCCCAAAATTTTAATAGCTAGGTGAATAAAGTTCACAGAGATATGAGCCTATGCTATGTTATCAAATCTAACTGCCTCTGTCCATTAGGGACCTGAGTGCCATCATAGTAGTATATTTAGGATTATCCATCCATTATTCCAGATTGCATTTGAAGAGGATCAGGAAAGGGCTTTACTTCACATGAATGGAAATCTTGTTCTAGAGAAGGGGTAGTCTCTGAAAAATGTATCTACTGTATCTCTCCAACATGATTTATTTATCTAACAGGCTAGGTTAAGATCCCTGGAACAAGTGACCCTTAGGCAGTTTGATTTATGAATGTGTAACATTTCCATCAGGGCCAGATTGGAGACTGCTATGTAGAATACACAGAGATCGCCCCTTAGTAGTCTGTACGAGACTAAATATAGTAGTAGGGCTTTCAATCTTTCTGTGTAGGACCTGTTTTTTGTACTCTGTATTTTCCAGGTGAGAAACCTCTTGGGTTGCTCCAACTGTTGCAGATGTCTGGTGAGGTACATACAAAAGGGTGCAGTGTACTCAATTATTGGTCTGATGAGGGCTGAGTAAAATGAGATTATAATGTCCTTTGCTGTGGGTGCCATGCCATAGAAGGATATCAACCATTTTACCCAGATCATGTACCACTGTCTCTACTCTTAGGAGGGTACTGTCTATATTGCAATTACCTAGGGTATTTGCTTTCCCAAAGGGAATAATTATTCTTTTTTTTTTTTTTTTTTTTTTTTTTTTTGTATTTAGTTTCAATCCATGGCTCTGGCATCAATCATTTGTCTGTGTTAATCCTTTCTGCAGTGTCTCAGTATCATTCAGGGATTCAATCATTGCCCCCAATTTGCAGTCATCCATGAACTTGGTCAGCCAAAGGCCATCTACATTTTCCTTGACTTCTGAGAAATAAATACTGAACAGGAGAAGGCCTAATGCAAGGCCCTGTGGTATGCTGCAAGTGACTGTCCTCTTACTAGAGGTGAATTCACCCACTATGACAGTATGTGTCCTGTCGGTGAGCCATTTAGCTACCTACCTGGTGACATAGGGGGTTATATCCAGTTGAGAAAGTTTCTCTATAATCTGTGAGTGGCTAATTGTGTCAAATGCCTTGGCCAAGGTCAAAGTAGGTGGTATGCACAGACGTTCCCTCGTACATGGCATTGGTGACCTTCTCAAAGAAGTCAACCATATTTAAAAGACATGGTTCATCCTTAATGAATCCGCACTTTGTTTGGTCCAGAGTCCGTAAGTTACCTATGTCCTTAATGATGATTCTTTCCATGACCTGACAAATGAGGCTAGTCAGGCTTATGGGCCTATAATTCAATGGTACAGTTAAATGTCCCCCTCCTTTGTGCAGAGTGATAACTGTTACTTTCCTCCATTCTGACAAAACATAGCCTATCCGGAGGCTGTGATTAAATAGGGATCCAAGTGGGTTTGCTAGATCATGTTTAAGTTATTTAAAATGCAACCCAAGATGTTGTCAGGACTCACTGATGCCATGTTTTTATCCTTAGAGAATGCAGAGATGACCTGCTCTCTTGAGATAATAGGCTAAGGAATGGTGGCAGGTATACTTTGTGGGAAGACCGGAGGAGGCAGGTGGGTGAAGTTTTATCCAAATCTGCCTGCTAATAGGTTGGCTGTTTGCTCCAGCTGAATATGGGTGGTGTCATCCACAACCAGCTCTCTGCATAGCTCAGTATCCCCTTAAGATTTTGGATGTTGTTAAATGCTTTGTGATTTTTCCTTAGCTGGGGAGGCTATTTTTGCCTCATAATTGGCTTCTGAGGACTAGATCTCTGAGTCATTTGTTTAGACTAGTGAGAGTTTTCTTCTGCTGAGTCTATTCCCACTTATTTTTGGGCATTAGTTTCTTTCTTTTATTGTATAGTCTGTTTATAGCAGAGGTCCAGCAGGGTGGCTTGTTTTTCTGGTAAGAACTGGGTTTAATCTGGTCCAGTACTGCAGATACTATACAACTGCTTAAGTGACTATAGAGGACATTGGCGTATACATCTGCATAGGATTCTGTGTTTTCTGGGATCTGGGGAGCTTTGAAGTTTCTTATGCCATTGTTTAGTAGGAAGTCATTTGTCTTGATTAAATTCTTTAGTGATTTTGAGTTTGATGGGATATCTCATCTTACTTTGTTTTCAAAGCAGACCATTTTGTTATTCGCTCTTACCAAAGAGGATATTACATCAGGGGGTGCAATGCTCCCCTTTGTTAGTGACTACTATAGCCAGGATATTTGAGTCCCTAGTGGGTGTGCTGACCATATGACTGATGAGCACATCATGTAGTCTGTCTACTACCCCAGCGAGTGTTTCACCAGTACAAGCAGATTTATAAATAACCTCAAAGGAAGTTAGGCCGCTATGAACTAATACAGTTACCCCTCTTCTTTTTAACAGAATAATTAGAGGAGAAAATAAGACAGCTGTAGTCATGTGCACTTACATCCACATGTTTATTTGGGGTACAATAAGTTTCCTGTAGGGCTACAGCATTTGAAGAGAGATGCTTAATATTATCGTACTTTAACAGGACTGCTTCCTCCATTTGTATTAGTAAAAATTAATTTCATAAGTTGGATAAACCTTAAATGTGTTGCATTCATTCATCATATACCAAGATCCAGAGAACACGCACATACTCTAGCATCTGTAAATATGTTTTTTAGAATATCCTTGTATCTATTTATTCAATTTTTATGTGATCCTATCTGCCCAGGGTATACCTGCAAATGTTCCACTGAGATCAGTGCACTGCCCCGGTAAACAAATATACATAAATAAATGCCATAAATCCTGATCCCCCCAAGGCCTAGGCACCCTTCCTTGCTTCAGCAAACATAGCTACTCCTTATGTTCCTCAATGAAAGGAAAACAGACTAAAACAAATAAATGCAGCTATACACAAATGATAACTTCCTAACTGGGAAACCTAAACTATTACAAATATGTACGCACAATGCTTCCTAGATTTCATAAATGCTACCTCCTTACACCATTTAGTTCACGTCAGAAATATTGAATCTCATCCTTACAAATATAACTCCACTACATTCTACAGCTGTAGTTACCACATCATTGTTGAAATCCAGCCAACATTCAGAAATATTCACTATCAAGATTATTCAAGAGCAAATGTGGTACAGCTTTGTTAGTCCTGATGAAATATCTTCCTCTTAATGACCAGTCTCTTACACTGTTACATTCAAAAAAATTCTCTAGTCTTATACAGTTCTTGTATTGAAGCATTGGTCCCTATCAGATACAAAAACAAAGTTAAGTTGACATAAAAGCACTGTGGGGAACCCTAGAGTAAACACATTTTATATTAAAAGGAAGAAACATATAGTCTACAAAAAATAAAAAAGCCCACTCCCACTGACTCTAGTAATGTGTGTGTGTGTGTGTGTGTGTGTGTGTGTGTGTGTGTGTGTGCGTGCGTGTGTGTGTGTGTGTGTGTGTGTGTGTGTGTGTGTGTGTGTATATATGTATATATATATATATATATATATATATATATATATATATATATATATATATATATATATAGATAGATAGATGCTATACATGCATACATACACTTAACCAGCCTTATCTGTAAGGCAATGAAGCTCATAATTATAGAGCTTATTAACAAGGTCATCAGCAGTCTACACTCCTTTGACCCCAAACAGTTTGTGTTTGTTATAGGTAAATGTTATCTCCAAAACTCAGTGGAATTCTCAAAATAAATCACTGATGCATTTGATGCAGGCAGATCACTACACATTGCTTACTTCAACCTGGTGATGGCCTTTGACACAATCCCATATTCTGGCATTATCAACAATTTCACCAAAATAAATGTAAACCTTTACATAACCCATTGGATGCAAACAGGCTTTCTGAGAGTAAGCAATCTCTTAGTCTTGGGGCATGCTCAAAAAGAGTTGCTACTGGTGACATCTCCCAGGGATCAGTCATTGGGCCACTTCTCTTTGGTATTTACTTCTCTGGTGTTAGGGCTGACTTCTAGAGCTTGTGACTGACCAACATAAACCTCCCAACTGACTGTCAGATTCTCTGGGAAGGCCTAATATATACAAATAAATAGTGCCAAGACCACAGCTTTAAGCTAAATATCAAGAAATGTAGTATAGAGTCCTTTGACAAACATGTGCACATATCACATATACGGGTCTATATTATAACATCGAAGTCTAACAACTTCGAATGTCATAATATCGAACCCAGTAGAGTGAATGGTGGAAATAGCGAAGCTGCAGAACACTGAATACTTTCCTAGGGAATGTATTCAGTGGGCTGTTTCTGCAGCTTCGCTATTTCCTCAACTGTGGAGTGAAGGTTACGGACTGGGTTAAGGTAAGTGTGCGAATGAAGGTGCGTGTGCGATTGGGCACGGGTTAGGTGAGTTAGGGTTAGGGCGTGGGTCAGGTAAGTGTGCGATTGTGTGGATGTGAGGGTTAGGGTGGGGTAGGTGAGTTAAGGTTAGGGAGCGGGTAAGGTGAGTGTACGATAGTGATGGACCTTAGGGTTAGGGTTGGGTTAAGGTAAGTGGATAGCTAGTGGTGTATGTATGGTTTAGTGTAGGGTTTTGTGAAGTGTGTGTGTGTGTGTGTGTGTGTGGATTATTTATTTTGGTGTGCTTGTGTTGTGTGTATGTTTGTAGGAATAGCGGATTTTTTCCCTGGGAAAAAATTCGCTATTCTGACTGTTCGGTATTCTGGTGTGTCACTCTACTGGGTTCAATATTATAACATTTGAAGTTGTAAGACTTCAATGTTATGATATAGACACCACATATACACCACCCTTTGAGATTTGGTACAGTTATTATGGACCAAGGTACTTTCTTTGATAGTGAATTATCCTTTGACCACCATGTATCTAAGGTCATAAGTCAATCTTTTTAGCTACTCAGAGCAACTACCAGGGTTATATATTTTAGATCAGGGAAAATTATCACCTCTGTCTAATCCTCCCTTATCAACCCCCTAATAGAATATAATGCCGCTTTTGGTATGCACTTGTCTAAACATATGACTCAACACAGAAGACCACAACATTTCCTCACAATGAAAATCAAAGGCATGTCTTCCATGTACTACACAGATCACCTCAAAATACTTCTCTCTTGTCTATTTCTGTTTCCTCTGCAAGTCCATGGAAAGAATCATCATGGACCTTATCAAGAAGGACATAGGTGACCTTCCAACTCTAGACCCAATCCAGTTTGGCTTTGTTAATGGTAGATCATGTTTTTTAAACCTAGTACACTTATTTGAGAAAGTCACCAGAGTCCTAGATGAAGGTAGGACAGTGCATACTGTCTGTCGTGACCTAGCCAAGGCTATTGACATAATCCCACATCAGGTATCATTAGGAAACTCCCTCAACCTGGGATTAACCCTTATGTCAGTAGATGGGTAGCCAACTGGCTCACAGACAGAACACATCTTGTCAAAGTTAGTAACTCCACCTCTACCAGTAAACCTATCACCAGTGGTGTACCACAAGGATCTGTGTTGGGCCCTTTACTGTTTGGAATCTATTTCGCAGAAGTCCAGGCTAAAGTAGACAGCCTTTGGCTTACCAAGTTCAGCAAAGATTGCAAATGAGTGCCCCAATGATGTTAACATATTACAGGAGGGGCTAACACAGACAAATGACTGGTGCCAAAAGCCACAGTCTAAAAGTAAACACAAAAAAGTGTGCTGTTATCCCATTTGGCAAAGCAGAATTCCCTGCTAATTACAATATTGACAGCATGCCCCTAAGTTCAAACCCAGTGATTTGGGAATGTAGGTAGATAGCAATATGAACTTCGACCACCAAGTTTCCACAGTGGTGAGGAAAGCCTTCTGTGTTGTGCATCTCATAAGTAAGGGCATCACATCCAGGTCTAAGGATGTTATAACTCCACTGTATGTGACCCTCATCAGACATTAATAGAGTACAATGCTTCCTCCTCCATGTACCTCTTCAGACACCTGAAGCAGCTGGAGAGACCACAGAGGTTTCTCACCAAGAAAGTACAGCATCCAAACCATGACTTAAGTGAATAGAGTGAAAGCACTGTTACTGTACTCTGTATTGTATAGGCTGCTGAGAGATGACTTGTGCCTGGCCTACAGGACAGTCTCTGACCATACCTTGATGGAATTGCTGCACATCCACAAGTCAAAGGGCACAACAGTCACTCGATCTAGGGATCATAACTAGCCGGTGACATTAACAGGACATGCTGGAGAGACAGATATATCTCCCAGAGACTGCTGCTATTGTGGAATAAACTTCCAATTCACATGAAGAAGAGGTCCTCACTAACCCTATTCAAGTACAGCCTGCACAAATGGATGGGAGACTGCAAATTCTTTCTGGGGGTGGGTATGTCCCTCATGGACAGGGGTAGTTGGTGTTTATCATAGACTCGCTTTGCAAATTGCATCCATCTAACCAAGGGCAATTGAGGCAACTCTGGATTAACATGACTAGGCTTGTAAGTGTTCTAGGGCTCCGAGCCTAATAACTTCCTATTAACCTATGAACCTATAAACTTATTTCTTACAGAATGCTGAGGGTGAGCTTTGCTGTTAAAACAACACATCAACGGATCCAGTCTTACACAATCTCCTACACATTCACAAAATAAACAGCACCTCAAAAATACCAGCTCAAAGGAAATAGACTTCCACCACAGCATGGACAAGACCTGTTGACAAGATAGATGTCCCTTTCCAAAAATTATCCTTCTGTAGAATTGACATTGGCAATTGACATAGTAGCACTTTGCTTCCTGGAAAATAAAAGTGATCCATGGCATGCAAACAAAGACAAAAAGAAAGAGAACATAAAGTTGGAGAAGACAAAAATGTGCTAAGAGTAACAAGTGAGGGGTCAGAATAAAAAACAATGACATCTAGCATTTCAAATTATGCAATGGCAGTAAAAATAAACATTTGCAGAGTAGAAAATCAGTTTGCAGAGTATAAACTCATGACTATGACTACAGAGCAGACTTCAAGTCATTATAAACATAAACTGCAGATCATGTCCTCTCAGTGTTGAGCAAAAATTAAAAATTCAGTCTACTACCAAAAGAGCATCTCAAAAATGTGCTCACAAACATTAATCAACCATAATATCCTAAACCGAAAAAAAGCATTGGGTCACCCAACATAAATTGCCAAAGTAAAATAAATCAGTTTCCTTTTACATATAATGAAGCACAATGAAACATAGGATCGATGAGCCATTCAGGTAAAACCCAGGTCAGAAAAAAAATCCATTTCTTGAATAGTAGCAGAACCTGTTTTCAGCCATCTGAACTGCTATATAATGATTACACAAGGCACAATAGTTCTGAGGTAGCACTATCTTGGGAAAAATATGTTTTCCATAGTTGTGTCCACGTACTGTGTGCACTAAATTTTCCCAAGTGTATGATTACTGACTAAGGAAACAGCTCTATAAACTATACTTCTAACTGCAAAAAAAGTCTAACCATTGATCAAACAAAGATGGTCATGGGTTCTTTTCCTCATGACGCAAATCATTGCTTTTTTCATCACATGCCTTTTTTTTTTATTATGGCAATGTTTTACTGTAAGATTGTTGTACAATGGTCCTCTTCTGTGAAGGAATGGAACACTGGAATCTGTGTAGCCTTGCTGACTGCTAATGAGGCATTCTAGGAAGAAAGGCATATGATAATTAGCCAAGTGCTGTCTTCCCAGAACCATGTCCAGGAAGGCATCTACATGACTGAGCAATTCAAGGAATCATGTTGAGGCACTGAACATGGCCAAAAGGCTTATTTCAACTACCTACCACGAATGTAGTATGAAGATCGAAGATGGTGGAAGCAATAGGCAACCGAGAGTTATACTTAAAGTGCCATAAAGCACGGAATACGAAAAGTATAACTAGGATCAAGGGGAAGGAGGAATCACTAAACACAAAAGACTTCTATGATCAGAAGTGCTGTAATAGCACCAACAGCAATGTGGGAGTCAGGGATGGGGGATCACTAGACCACTAGGGATTGCTGGTAAAGTGTAGTAAAAGCACCAGCTGTAATAAAAGGATCAGGAGTGGGGGATATCAAATTAAAATGACATGCCACCAGAGCATAACAGACAGAAGCTATGATGACTCTTCAACTATAATGGGAGTGGGGTGAAAATGGGAGGGCAGACAGGTTAGACACAGATACAGTGTGTGTGTGTGTGTGTGTGTGTGTGTGTGTGTGTGTGTGTGTGTGTGTGTGCGTGTGCGTGTGTGTGTGTGTGTGTGTGCGTGTGTGCGTGTGTGTGTGTGTGTGTGTGTGTGTGTGTGTGTGTGTGTGTGTGTGCGTGTGTGTGTGCGTGTGTGTGTGTGTGTGTGTGTGTGTGTGTGTGTGTGTGTGTTCATGCTGTGTGTACTTGTGTGTATGTGGGGGGGGGGGGTGCCTGACACTGCCTACACGAGCAACAGTTTACTACCACAAAGTGCAGATCAGCAACGGTCTGCAAATCATGGTAGTAAATGTGATTCTGAGACAGGCAAATTAGCCAATAATAAGATCTTACCTAATTATAGCTAACATGTCTCTGAATCACACACGGGCACATCATAGGAGAAAGGCCTTTTTAGCATTAGTGATACAGCTTGATCTAGACACTTTAATGCATTCTAGGGTAGAATGGACTGCTTGGCAAAAACAGACAATATCACAACAGAAGCAATAAGTAATCAAGAATGTTTCCTGCATCTACTGAGCTAGAAAAAAATTGTATGTTGCCAATGCCATAGTCTGGCACATGAAAAGGAGTGTAACTTAAACTCAGTAAAAGCTGAGACAGTATGCCTGACAACTTAACCCTGTCTGTAAAATACAGGCAATCAAAATAAATGCAGTGTACCCTACATTACATCAAAGCTGGAATAACAACAATCTGACATTTTAAGAACACTGCATAAAGCACATATAGATGAAACATTGTGACACAAAATTAAGTGAAATAAATCAGTCGCCACACCAGTATAAACAGCCTGAGTGACAGCCTTTTAAACAAAAGAAATAGTCAGAATATTTGTTTTGGCTACTTCACCTGAGTGATGCTCATCACATAGAAACAGTAATCCTTCCATTTCCAGCCCAACAGTCATTGACTACAGTTGTTCGTTATCATATCAGGTACCTTAACACACTAAAAAGGCATACAAACAATTACGTACTGATAGGATGAGCTTTTGACTGGCAGGTA
This sequence comes from Protopterus annectens, assembly GCF_019279795.1. NCBI lineage: Eukaryota > Metazoa > Chordata > Ceratodontiformes > Protopteridae > Protopterus > Protopterus annectens. Next base: position 67,270,999 of record NC_056742.1, read on the forward strand.
TAAAATGGGACATTACAATAGGGCAATAGAGTGTAATTATTTGGTTTATCTGAAACAGCAAATTCATGGTACGAGAGGAGTAAATCTTTGTAGAGTGTATATGTGTTTGGCATCTATATTATCTTATCGAAGTTTCAGAATATGGAATCTGATATAGTCGACACCATATCATCGAATTCTGAAACATTGAAAGATAAAAAAAAATGCCTAAAAACAAAAATAAATAAAAATATACCTTTGCAAGCAGGGGAGCAAGCTCCCCTGCACCCCCCCATGTGGGGGACTGCACCCCCCACACACCCCTACTTAAATATACTAACTCCAAGACCGCACTACATTGAACTAAACGGAAATCTCCCCTTACAGAGATTTCCGTTTAAAAGTTCGATATTTTTCGCTTTCTCTAATCTGGTGCTGACAATATCAGCTTCGATACTGTCGGCCTTCGACAGTAAGAAGTAGACCCATGTATTTGTGCATGTATGTGCATGCACATGCACTCACACACTCACATATGTGTGATTATGCCAATAAGCAGTGGCCTACAAACTTCTTTATGGAAGTCTGGCATGCACAGTTGGCCCCTAGCAGTCAACTAACCTGTAGCACCTCAAGCTATAGTTACCCTTAATGCAGACTAATCTGCGGGTAGCTTCTAAGCCACAACCCCATCTAAGATATCATAGTTTAGAAAAAATATAAATTTAGTAAAAGTATAAGATGATCTTTTCACAGAAGTATCCACTACACTGTTTTTCTTTACTAATTAGCATTTGATCCTATGCAGTAGAATACAGAAGTCGTTCTAGGAAAACAC